>NW_027332032.1:0-231130 GCF_048418815.1 Hemitrygon akajei
ACGGATTTTTTTTTTCTCATCACTCTTCCTTGTTGCTTCCTCAGCCGCCAGTTTTATTTTTACTCGGAACTCCTGTTCATAGTGCATTTTATCTGCCTGAATCTGAACCTCAGCCTCAGTAAGTGCTTTACCCTCAACAAACATCTCCACAACTCCTCTTTGAATTTCCCCTCGGCTGCATAATGCTGTGTTATTAACATCTGTACCTGAGCCCTCCACGTGCGAGTGGTCAATTTAATCTTTAGCTTACGAGCAATTCCCATCAATACATCCCTCATAGCCTCATCCAAAGCGTCAGGGGTTGGATCCACGATAAACATAGTCACGTCAAACTCCATTTCTGCTGTTTTTCCACACAACCAAATCTAAATAAGGGAATGTACGCAATTAATTCAAAGATCCCCCACACAATTTTGTTCAAAGCCTCGGATGTAGGCCCCAATTTTGGACGCGTCCACAGGGACGGTGTTAAAGAACCAGCTAAAATGGAAAACCCTCAGGAATCTGGTATTGCTATAAACTAATAAGGTTTATTAGTATACACGCTGTATAGTAATATAAATACAAATATATCAAACGGGTTGGCAATGATACAGATATAGATATATATGTATGTGTGGAACAAATTCCCGCTCTTTCAAACCCAGGGGTAATTGCATATAATCTTACGATGATGAAGAGAGTTCAATTCAGTCCGTGGTATTAGTTGAGTAACGTTGCAGAGAGAGAGAGAGAGAGAGAGAGAGAGAGAGAGAGGTGAGAGTTGATGCCGTCGATTATCCCGTTGTCTTGTGAAATCCTGTTGTGGTCACCGACTATGACCATCATATGTACGACCGTACTTCAGTGGTGGAATTATCACTCAGGCAAGGGTGGACACACAAATAATTTCCCACCGGTTGCACTTTTCGCACTGTGAGCAACTGAGCGATTTCCCCGAATCGATCCTCCAAAATTCCACCTTCACGTGGGTGCACAAATCTCGTTCAATGTGTGTGTGTGTGTGTGTGTGTGTGTGTGTGTGTGTGTGTGTGTGTGTGTGTGTGTGTGTGTGTGTGTGTGTGTGTGTGTGTGTGTGTGTGTGTGTGTGGAATAAAAGCAGGCTCTTTCAAACACAGGGGTAATTGGATATAATCTTACGATGATGAACAGAGTTCAATTCAGTCCATGGTATTGAGAGAGAGAGAGAGAGAGAGAGACATCGATTATCCCATTGTCTTGTGAAGTCCTGTTGTGGTCACCGACTATGACCATCATACGTACGACCGTTCTTCAGTGGTTGAATTATCACACAGGCAATGGTGGACACACAAATAATTCCCCACCGCTCGCACTTTTCGCACTGTGAGCCACTGATCGACTTCCCCGAATCGATCCTCCAAAAGCTCGTTCAGTGTCCGACACAGTGTGTGTCTCGTGGTGTGTCTGTCTGTGGCCCAGCGGATCTTATTCTTATCTCCACATGCTGGACATTAGCTGTCCATCAACCTGCTCCTCCCATCACTTTCTGCAGAAACCGTACAAGCAGGCAAGTAACCTTGTGAAAGGTGAACAATCAGCAGAGGAACCATAACATCAATCTTTCGAGCAGTTACAGTCTCTCTCTCTCTCTCTCCCTCGCTCCCTCTCTCCCTCTCCGTCTCCCTCTCCCTCTCGCTCCACGCCTCCCCTCCGCTGGACGACTCCCCCTCTGTCTCCTAATAGCAGCACAATTCATAGGGTCTCTTCTGGACCCCTTTCCAAACTAGGGTGACCCCTAACACCTCCTCCTTTTAAGAAATCCTTACGGAGGAGAATTTCAGGTTATATGTGTATTACAGAGTTTAAAAGAATACATGAGTAATTATCAAAATACCGAGTAAAACGGGTAGAGTTTCAGACTTAACATCTAGATAAACAATCGGCTACAATGTTGCCCGTACCTTTGACATGTCTAATTTCTAGATCATATTCTTGCAATATCAGACTCCAGATCACCAACCTTCTGTTCTTATTTTTCATATTATCCAGAAATACTAAAGGATTATGATATGTGTAAACTATCCGTGGTTTCTGGGCAGGACAAATCTTAACTGCGAAATTTTGCAAAGACAGAATAAGGGACAGTAACTCTTTTTCCACAGTGGAATATATTTTCTGGTTTACATTAAATTTCTTGGAGAAATAAGCACTGGGTGTTCAATGTCATCCGCACCTTCTTGCAATAATACTGCTCCAGCACCCTTGTCACTGGCATCTGTTGCTATGGACTATGGTTTGGAAAAGTCTGATGCTCTGAGCATTGGGATTATAACACAATGTAGTTTACAGTTCGTCAAACAATTTTCCCACAGCCTCCGGGTGCTCGTCCCACCTGTCACTCCAGACCAGTAAATCATCGAATAAGACCCTGTGTTTTCTATCCCTCGTATTAGCGAGTTAATCATCCTTTGAAATGTCCTGGAGCATTTCTCATTTCGAAAGGTAAATTATTATTTTCATACAGCCCTGGAGGCGTGACAAGTGCTGAGATTTCTTTAGCCCTTTCAGTCAAAGGAACACACCAATATCCTTTCAGCAAGTCTATTTTTGGTAAGGTACACAGCCGTCCCGGCTTTATCAATGTATCATCTACTCTCGGGATAGGATCAGCATCTGTCTTTGTGATGGCATTGACTTTCCTGTAGTCAGTACAGAATCTCATGATACCGTCCGATTTCGGTACAGGTATACAAGGCGCTGCCCACTCTGAGGTAGATCTCCAAATAATACCAGCTGCTAGCATGTACTCAATTTCTTTTTCCACCAGCTTGCTTTTCTCAAATTTCATTCTGTCGGGATGCTTTTTAATGGGCTGGGCTGACTTTACAGTGATGTCATGCACCGCCCTCGGAAGCCCTTAGAATGTTGCATTGTTTTTGCTGCTTTGACTTCAAATGTTGAATTTTCCTATCAATATTTTTCAAAACATCATACTTTCTGAGTCTTGTGAAAAATACAGGCAGTTCAGTAAAATGATCTGGTCTTCTTGTACTAGACACTGCAATCTCCTCCGTTGTCATGACAGTGCTCACTGGTGCAGTGTCGGAGTCATGATAACACTTGATCACATTTACATTCTGACCTGAGATTGCTGTCTGAGTAAGGTTAACTCTGAACTCCTTAACTATCCCCTGGTTTGTTCTCGATGTAAAGTTTCTACCCTGGTCAGATTGGATTTCCTCAGGTAGAAGTAACTGTATGGAGAATTTGATAAGGGCTATTACCTTGATGTTCCAGAGGGGCACCATCCCATGGAACCTGGACACAGCACATATGATGGTTAACAGATACTCGTAGCCAGCTGCAGTCTTTGGCAATGGGCCCACACAATCCACCACAAACCCTGTAAAATAGTTCGCCAAAAACAGGTATCAGCTTAAATGGTGCTTTTGGGTCACCTGACTATATTTTCCTGCATGCTGACAGGTATGGCAAGTCCTGCACAAGTTCACAACATCCTTCCTTAAACTAGGCCAGTAGAATTCCTTCACAATTCCATTTATTGGCTTTTCCACTTCAAAGTGTTCACCTGAAGACATACTATGAGCCACATTTAAAATTTCAGCCCTGTAAACTTCCGGGACCACAACTTGATGTTCAATAGCCCGATCCTCATCTGCAAGCACAGTAGGTGTTCTCCACTTCCTCATCAACACCCCATCTCTAAGATAATATCCCACTGACTCTCTCTGAACCTCTTCTTCTGTGAGAGCTGTCTCCTTTAAAGTCACAATTTCCGGATTTTTATTTTGCTCCTCACTCTTCCTTTTTGCTTCCTCAGCCGCCAGTTTCTTTTTTTACTCTGAACATAAGTTCATACTTCATTTTCGCTGTCTGAAGCTGAACCTCAGCCTCAGTAAGTGCTTTGTTCTCAACAAACATCTCCACGCCTCCTCTTTGAATTTCCCCTCCGCTACATAATGCTGTGTTATTAACAGCTGTACCTGAGCCCTCCACGTGCGAGTGGTCAATTTAATCTTTAGCTTACGAGCAATTCCCATCAGTACATCCCTCTTAGCCTCATCCAACGTGTCAGGGGTTGGCTCCGCCTTACAACTAGTAACCTCAAACTCCATTGCTGCTATTTTTCCACACAAGCAAATCAAAATAAGGGAATGTGTCCCAATTAATTCAAAAATTCCCCACACAATTTTGTTCAAAGCCTCAGACATAGGCCCCAATTTTGGACGTGTCCACCGTGACGGGGTTAAATAACCAGCAGAAATCAAAAACACACTGGAGTCTGGTATTGCTATAAACTAATAATGTTTATTAGTAAATTACCCAATACAGTAATATAAATGCAAACATATCACAGGTTAGCAATGCTACAGATATAGATATATATGTATGTGTGGAACAAAACTAGGCTCTTTCAAACATAGTGGTAATTGGATATAATCTAACGATGATGAAGAGAGTTCAATTCAGTTCGTGGTATTTAGTTGAGTTACTTTGGAGAGAGAGAGAGAGAGAGAGAGAGAGAGAGGTGATGCCTTTGATCTTCCCGTTGTCTTCCGAAGTCCTGCTGTGGTCACCGATATGAACCATGATACGTGCAACCGTTCTTCTGTTGTCGCACCTTTTTCACACTGTGAGCCACTGAGCGATTTCCCCGAATCGATCCTCGAAAACCGCACCTTCATGTGGTTGCACAAATCTCGTTCAGTGTCCGGCACTGTGTGTGTCTCCTGGTGTGTCTGTCTGTTTAACAGTGGATCTGCTCTTTATCTGCACATGCTGGACACCAGCTGTCCATCAACCTGCTTCGCCCACCGCTTTCTGCAGAAACCGTACAAGCGGACTAGTAACATTGTGAAAGGTAAACAATCAGCACAGGAACCATAACATGATTCTTTCGAGCAATTTCTGTTGCTCTCTCTATCTCTCTCTCTCAGTTGTCTGGACGCTTCCCCCTCTGTCTCTTAAAAGCAGCACAGTTCATAGAGCCTCTTCTGGACCCCTTTCCAAACTAGGGTGAGCCCTAACACTACATTCAGTAATAAGTATATCGCTTTGGATACTGTTGGTGGGGACAACCTGCCAGGGGCTAGTTGTCGTGGTTTCGTATCTGGCACCAGGACTGGACCCTCAGCTCAGAATGGAAGGAGGGAAAGGAGGAGAGCAATAGTGATAGGGGATTCGACAGTTATGGGACAGATAAGAGGTTTTGTGGAAGAGATTGAGACTCTCGGATCGTCTGTTGCCTCCCTGGTGCCAGGGTCCACGATATCTCAGATCGAGTTCTCAGCATTCTCAAGAGCGAGTGGGTGCAGCCTGATGTCCTGGTCCATGAAGAAGGAGAAAGTCCTGCAAAGAGAATTTAGGGAGTTTGGTGCAACGGTGAAAGATAGGATATCCAGGGTTGCAATCTTCTGTGCCGCGTGCTAGTGAGGCTAGAAATAGGAAGTTAATGCAGCTAAATACGTGGCTAAGGAGTTGCTGCAGGCGGGAGGGCTGCATGTTTCTGAGCAATTGGGTCTTGTTCCAGGGAAGGTGGGACCTGTTCCGACGGGACGGGTTGCACCTAATCTGGAGGGGGGACTGCCATTTTTGCAGGAAGGTTTGCTCATGCTACTCAGGGGGTTTAAACTAGATATGCAGGGGGAGGGGAGCCAGAGTGTTAGAGCAGATTGTGAGGTGGAAGAAGATAAAGGTCATGTGAGAGCTGCAAGTATAGTGCATGGAGTAAAGCCAGATCTAACATATAAAGATACTTTGAGGAAAGAGAAGCAGAATAAAGGGAGTAAAGGTGGTAAGGTAGAAGGGCAAAAGTGCGTGTACTTCAAAGCAAGAAGCAGCAGGAAAAAAGATGATGAACTGAGAGCTTGGATACATCCATGGAATTATGATGTAGTGGCCATTAGAGAGACTTGGCTGGCACCAGAGCAGGAATGGATTCTCATTATTTCTGCATTTCAGTGCTTTAAATGGAGAGGGGGAGGAAGGGATGAGGGGTGGCATTACTGGTCAGGGATACTATTACAGCTGCTGAAAGGGTGGGAAATGTAGCAAGATCCTCCATTGAGTCAGTATGGGTAGAAGTCAGGAACAGCAAGGGAGCATTTACTCTATTGGGATTATTCTATAGACCCTGGCAGCAGCAGAGATACCGAGGAGCAGATTGGGAGGCAGATTTTTGAAAGGTGCGAAAATAACAGGGTTGTTATTATGGGTGACTATAACTTCGCGAATATTGATTGGCACCTGATTAATTCCAATGGTTTATAGAAGATAGAACAACATAGCACAGTACAGGACATTCGGCCCACAATGCTGTGCCAACCCTTAACCCTGCCTCCATATAACCCTCACCTTAAGTTCCTTTATATACCTGCCTAGTGGTCTCTTAAATTTTACTAGTGTAACGGCCTCCACCACTGACTCAGTCAGTCCATTCCACGCACCATCAACTCTCTGAGTAAAAATCTTTCCTCTAATATCCCCCTTGAACTTTCCACCCCTTTCCTTAAATCCATGTCCTCTTGTATTGACCAGGGGTCCCCTGGGGAAGAGGCACTGGTTGTCCTCTCTATCTATTCATCTTAATATGTTGTATACCTCTATCATGTCTTCTCTAATCCTTCGTAGAGTAAAGCCCTAGCTCCCTTAATCTCTGATCATAATGCATACACTCTAAACCAGGCAGCATCCTGGTAAAACACCTCTGTACCCTTTCCAATGCTTCCACATCCTCCCTATAGTCAGGTTGACCAGAGCTGGACACAGTACTCCAAGTGCGCCTGAACTAGAGTTATTTTTTTAGAGCTGCATCATTACCCCGTTATTCTTAAGCTCTATCCCTCGACTTTTGAAGGCTAACACTCCATAAGCTTTCTTAGCTATCTTATCTACCTGTGAGGCAACTTTCAGGGATCTGTGTACATGTACCCCTAGATCCTTCTGCTCCTCCACACTCCCCAGTATTCTGCCATTTACTTTGCCTTGGAGTTTGACCTTCCAAAGTGTACAGCCTCAGACTTCTCCGGGTTGAACTCCATCTGCCGCTTCTCAGCCCACTTCTGCATCCTATCAATGTCTCTCTGCAACCTTCGACAATCCTCAGCACTATCCACAACACCACCAAGCTTTGAGTCGTCTGCAAACTTTTGTGTCGTCCATCCTTCTACCCCCACATCCAGGACGTTAATTAAAATCTCGAAAAGTAGACGTCCCAGAATCGATCCGTGTGCGGCACCATTAGTCACAACCCTTCAATGCGAATCTACTCCCTCCACCACAACTCTCTGCTTTCTGCAGGCAAGCCAATTCTGAATCCACCTGGCCAACCCTCCCTGGATCCCATGCCTTCTGACATTCAGAATAAACCTACCATGAGGGACCTTGTCCAATGCCTTACTAAAACAATATAGATCACATCCATTGCACTACCCTCATCTATGTGCCTGGTCACCTCCTCAAAGAACTCCGTCTGGCTTGTTAGACACGAACTGCCCTTCGCAATGCGATGCTGACTGTTTCTGATCAGAGCATAATTCTCGAAATGCCCATAGTTTGTATCACTAAGAATCTTTTACAGACGTAAGACTCACTGGTCTATTATTACCTTGACTATCCCTACTAACATTTTTGAGCAAAGGGTCAACATTCGCCTCCCTCCAATCTTCCGGTACCATTCCTGTGGACAACGAGGATATAAAGGTCCTAGCCAGAGGCTCAGCATTCTTTTCCCTCGCCTCGTGGAGCTGCCTGGGGAATATTCCGTCAGGCCCCGGAGACTTATCCATCCTAATGTATTTTAGCAACTCCAGCACCTCTTCTCCCTTGATATCAACATGCTCCAGAACATCAACCTCACTCATATCAACCTCACCGTCATCAAGATCCCCCTCATTGGTGAATAACGAAGAGAAGTATTCATTGAGGACCTCGCTAACTTCCACAGCCTCCAGGCACAACTTACCACCTTTACCTCTAATCGGTCCTGTGATCACATAATTGAAGAATGCACTGGGGTTTAGAAGGGGCAGAGTTTGTTAAGTGTGTCCAGAAAGGTTTCCTGTCACAGTATGTTGACAGGCCGACTAGGGGGAATGCCATACCAGATCTAGTAATTTGTCCCGGAGAGGAAGTTAAAGAATTGTAGAGTGAAGGAACCATGGGTGACAAGATAGGTGGAAAATCTAGTCAGATGGAAGAAGGCAGCATACACGAGGTTTAGGAAGCAAGGATCAGATGAGTCTATTGAGGAATATAGGGTAGCAAGAAAGGAGCTTAAGAAGGGGCTGAGGAGAGCAAGCAAGGTGTATGAGAAGGCCTTTGGCAAGTAGGGTAAAGGAAAACCCCATGGCATTCTTCAATTATCCGAAGAACAAATGGTTTACAGGAGTGAAGATATGACCGATTAGAGATAAAGTTGGGAAGATGTTCCTGGAGGCTGTGGAAGTGATCGCAGTCCTCAACGAATACTTCTCTTCGGTATTCACCAATGAGAAGAAACTTGATGATGGTGAGGACAATATTACTGAGGTTAATGTTCGGGAGCATGTTTATATTAAGGGGGAAGAACTGTTGGATTTGTTAAAATACATTAGTACCGATAAGTCCCCGAGGCCTGAAGGAATATTCCCCAGGCTGCTCCACGAGGAGAGGGAAGAGATTGCCTAGCCTCTGGCTAGGATCGTTATGTCCTCGTTGTCCATGGGAATGGTACCGGAGGATTGGAGGGAGGCTAATGTTGTCCACTTGTTCAAAAAAGGTAGCAGGGATAGTCCTGATAATTATAGACCAGTGAGCCTTACGTCTGTGGTGGGAAAGCTGTTGGAAAAGATTCTTAGAGATAGGATCTTTGGGCATTTACAGAATTATGGTCTGATCAGAGACAGTCAGCATGGCTTTGTGAAGGGCAGATCGTGTCTAACAAGCCTGATAGGGTTCTTTGAGGAGGTGACCAGGCATATAGATGGGGGTAGTGCAGTGGATGTGATCTACATGGATTTTAGTAAGGCATCTGACAAGGTATCACAAGGTAGCCTTATTCAGAAAGTCAGAAGGCATGGGATCCACGGAAGTTTGACCAGGAGGGTTCAGAATTGGCTTGCCTGCAGAAAGCAGAGTGTCGTGGTGGAGGGACTACATTCAGATTGGAGGGTTGTGACTAGTGGTCCCACAACAGATCCCACAAGGATCTGTTCTGGGACCCCTGCATTTCGTGATTTTTATTAACGACCTGGATGTGGGGGTAGAAGTGTTGTTTAGCAAGTTTGCAGATGACACAAAGGTTGGTGGTGTTGCGGATAGTGTAGTGGATTGTCGAATATTTCAGAGAGACATTGACAGGATGCAGAAGTGGGCTGAGAAGTTTGGAGTTCAAACCGGAGAAGTGTGAGGTGCTACACTTTGGAAGGACAAATTCCAAGTCCAAACTAAATGGCAGGATACTTGGTAGTGTGGAGGAGCAGAGAGATCTGGGGGTGCACGTCCACAAATCCCTGGAAGCTGCCTCACAGGTAAATAGGGTAATTAAGAAAACTTATGCACTGTTACCTTTCATAAGTCGAGGGATAGAGTTTAAGAGTTGCGGGATAATGATGCCACTGTATAAAACTCTAGTTAGGCCACACTTGGAGTACTGTGTCCACTTTTGGTCGACTTACTGTAGGGAGGATGTGGAAGCATTGGAAAGGGTACAGAGGTGATTTACCAAGATGCTGCCTGGTTTAGAGTGTATGGATTATGATCAGAATTTAAAGGAGCCAGGGCTTTACTCTCTGGAGAGATGGAGGATGAGCGGAGACATGATAGAGGTATACAAGACATTAAGAGGAATAGATAGAGAGGACAAACAGCGCCTCTTCCCCAGGACACCACTGCTTAATTCAAGAGGACATGGGTTTAAGGAAAAGGGTGGAAAGTTCAAGGGGGATATTAGATGAAGGATTTCTACACAAAGAGTGGTTGGTGCGTGGAATGCCATACATGAGTCAGTGGTGGAGGCAGATACACTGGTGAAATTTCAGAGACTACTAGACAGGTATATGGAGGAATTTAATGTGTGGAGGGGGGTATATGGGAGGCAGGGTTTAAGGGTCGGCACAACATTGTGGCTCGAAGGGCCTGTACTCTGCTATATTGTTCTATGTTTCTTAGGTCACGAACCTATCTATCACACCTGCAGATGACCAAGATCCGTATGCTCCACTGCCGCCGGACAAACTGTGTAAATGCAGGATGGGGCTATGTTGAAAATTAAATGTGCTCGGTTTTCTAAAATTGACTCTTTCTACCTCAGGCCACGAAGTTAGCAATCAACCCCCACCCCCCGCCCCCACCGTACAGCACATCGCCGGATACTGCTGCAGTTTAACTCAATCTGACAATTTACACAGGTACAATTAAGTGGCAATTATCATTCATCAAAATCTTGTTCTAAGAAATAACATCATGTAAGTGTAACACCCTGATTAACATTCTGTCTGCTATACTGTAGGCATTTCATTTTATCAATTTTATGAGAGAAGTCGGTTTTATTATAAGCTTGTAGGGTTTGGTCTGAGATAAAGGGACTTAATATACAACTTAGGAATGCAGTGTCAGCCAATCAGGATAGTAGAATTGACAAAGGCTTCTACAGAATGCTGTGAGGGCAGCTCTTTGATGGTGGGAGCTGGGAGAATGCAGGAGGGAAGACGGATGAAGATGCTGCCTCTTCCTCAAGGTGCTTTATGCAAATAAATGTCTTCAGGAGGAAGAACCAATACTCTGGAAGTAGACAACACAAGTGAATCTGCAGATGCTGGAAATAAATAAAAACACAAAATGCTGGCAGAATTCAGCAGGCCAGAGAGCATCTATGGAAGAAAGTAGTGACAACGTTTTGGGCCGAAATCCTTCATCAAGAGAGTCCTTTTGTTCGACGTGGATTTCAAGCGGAAACAAATGTTTCTCGATGATTTGATCTCCACTGTGCACAGGTGACTGCTTCAGTATAATGGGTCATTTTTTTCCTGTCCTTCCTTTGGTAACTAGGTGCTTAAGTTAACATTCGTAAATATACTTCTTTATAATTTGTATTCAGTGTAAGAAATGTTATGTCTTGCCAAAGGGCGATTGCCGCGGGTAGAAAATCACACAGCATTCACACAAACCGGCGTGTGGGTGGGCAAACGAGCCAACCCAACCTCATGGATTTCGCGGGTCCACAGTTGTATCACGCTAGATGTACGAAGCCTGACAAAGGTGGGTTTCTCCTCACAGTGTCCAGTGCTTGTTAGCGAGGAACTAACGAGCCGCATTTCCAGAGGCTTCCAGTGTAAATTTGTTTTATAAGCCACCATACCTTCCAGAAATACACGCTTGATCCAGTTTACAGTGTGAGTCCTAAAAACTATAATGACAAATCCATTATTACAGATCGGGGAATCTTAATGACAGACGCAACCTTCCTAAGGCATCGCTCCTTGAAAAGATGTCTTGGATACTACGGAGGCTGGTACCCATGATAGAGTCGACGAATGGTACAAGATTCTGCAACTTACTTCGATCTTGTGCCTTGCCCCGCCCCAATACCAGATTGTGATGCAGCCAGTGACAATTCTCTCCATGATGCATTTTTAGAAATTTTCGAGTATTTTAGTTGACAACCCAAATCTCCTCAAAATTGGAATGTAATAAAGTCACTTAATTGCATTCTTTACACCTGCACAATATTTTGTGTCCATGTTAGGGTGTCAGAGATATTGACACCCAGGAATTGCTCGCACTTTCCACTCTTGACCTCTCTATGCCATTTGATTTTGCTCCCTCGTCTTAGCCCTTCCTGAACTCCACAATCAGCTCTTTGGTCTTGCTGAAGTTGAGTGCAAAGTTGTTGTTGCGGGACCACTCAACTAACTGGTATATCTTGCTCCTGTACGCCCTTACCTCACAGACCTAAATTCTGCCAACAATGATTACATTCACAGCAGTTTACAGTTGATATTTGAGATGCCCCTAGACACATAGTCATGGGCATAGAGAAGGTAGAGCAGTGTTAAGCACACAAAACTGTGCTGTGCCGGCCATTACCCTATATTTTCCATAGGCATAGGGCAATTCACAGGTTGTTGATCAAGCTCCCCTTCGGGCCACCATGCCCATTCTAGTACCCAACACCATTCTATTTACAAACACTTCGTCCGCAGGCGGCAATGCCAATGTTTCTGTATGTTCACCTGGATAATGGGGATGGACAGTCAGAATCACTGCATACATCCACTATCTACGCCTCATGACAGCGTATTCCTGGTTCCAGCACTCCTCACCACCATACCACCACCTCTGGGTGACATTGCTCACAGTGCCTCTGAACCTCTTGCACGGCCACGTCAATCTGTCCTCTGTACTATTGAGAACTGTGCTACGAGGGAGACCGTTCACACTGTGTAACCCATCCATACTCCTCCCCTGCTATCGGTCAGAACACCCCAGTTAGTCTATTCCGGTCCATGAGGGTCAATCCAGCCTGCGCAGTCTGCCTTAAAGAGAAGGGAAATGGACGATCTTGAAAGAGGTTCTGGAGAGGAAGAGGAAGAGTGTGTAATGGGGAGAAGCTGATCGGGAGTAAAGGAGGTGGAGGGGAAAGAGCTGGTGGGAGAGACCATGCAGGAAGGGGACCGTGTTTTGTATGGTGTTCAAAACAAACTTTTCACTCATCCTCCGTACCATGGGAACTGGACATGCGCCCCCTACAGTTCAATGTCTGTCATCGCTGGGAACTGAGCACCACTGCCGTGATTTCCCACTACTCTCAGCCTGTCACCTTTCCAGAAATTAAATTAATCCCAGTGTCTGTTGTGTAATCATTAACCAAGTGCCCGCTTTTAACTTCACCAACATTATCAGCACAGTGTTCTGTCAAATACTGAGTTCCTGTGGGTGACATGAAGGCAATGTGGGAGAGCAAAGAATGCAACAGATATCCATATTAACAGACTAATGCCGAAGGATATGTGTGAGAGAGAGAGGGGGAGAGAGAGAGAGAGAGAGAAAGAGAGAGAGAGAATAAGGAAAAGCGAGGGAGCATTGATGAAATAGTTAGAGGCTGGAGGGACAGTGGGAAAGAGAAGGGAGGAGGAGCTGAGAGTGAGATATTGCAGTGTGTGTTAGACAGATACAGTGAATCATGAAACCCAGAGTGAAAGGGGGAAAGAACAATAGATGTAGTATGATTTCTTGTCTCTCATGCCTAATGATTACAATTTCTCTGAGCTCTCATCTCCAGAGTTCACAGTTTCACTGCAAAGACCATGAGTGGTCCGCATTCCCTCTGTGTCACCTTGCTGTACAAGGTGTGTGCTTGTCCGGTGCCTGTACGTACGAGAGATAACACGGGATATTGATATAAATGAGAAGAAAAACAACTCATGATTTTAGTGTCTCCAGCCGCAGGTTTTGCATCATCCAATGGAGCTACCTCGTGCAAACAGAAGCTCATTAATTCACCGGGAGACACTGCATCAGGAGCACCTATACTAGTGGATCCAGAGAACAGCTGAAGCCACCACCTACTTTGCCTATTGGGAAGACTGTTTCTGAAGCACCTGGCCATTCTGCCCAAAGCTTCCAACTCAGCATGAATCACATATGCAAAGCTGGCAAGGCATCTGCTAACTCGGTGATTCAATCACCCGCCCATTTATGAGATGATGGAGAGCTGCACCTGGCTTTCTGGCAACGAAATGGCAGTCACTGTGTGGTACATTAAGACAGTCCATTCAGCCCATCAAAGCTGCTTCGTCAATCAATTATGTTTAATCCCGCATCACCTTTGATGCCCTGACGAATCAGGAAATTATCTTTTTTTTTGCTTTCAATATTTCCACGGACTTGGCTTGCACACCTGTCCGTGGCCGAGCATTCCGCAGATTCACCACTCTCTGGAAAAACAATATCCTACTTAACTTTGTTCTAAAGTGGTCCCTCTCAAATTTGAGGTTGTGCCTGCAATTTCTGGAGACTTTGTATATGAAACATTGTCTCCACATTCACCTAAACAAGTCTTTTCAACATTTGGTAGGTTTCAATACAATCTACCCACATTCTTCTAAATTCCAGTGCGTACAGGGCCAAAGCTCTTACATCTTAACCCTTCTTTCCAGGAATCATCCTCGTAATCTGGACTCCCCCCCCGCCCCCCGATGTGAACGCATGCTTTCTGAGATACGGGGCATAAAACAGTTGACAGTATGCCAAGTGCGGACTGTTGCTTATAAGTACTCAGCTAATCTCGCTGTTTTTATATTATATTCCACTTTGAAATGAATACCAACATCTGCCTTCTTTATGACCAGCTCATTTCTGAACATTGTATTCAACCTGCCAATTTTTTCCCATTCTTCCAATTTTTATATCCTTAGACCAGTGGTGTCAAACTCATTTTAGGTCACGGGCCGGATTGAGCAAAATGCAGCTTCATGCGGGCCGGATCAGTCGGACGCGTGCGAACGCAGCTTTCGTTGCCTCCATTTGTTCAGCCTACTCTCATGTGTCTCAGTCTCTGCTATAACTACAAAGTGTTTCACTTTACAAATTCCGTTTCTTATGAAGAAGACTGCCGAGCAAGACTGCCGAATAAACACTAGAAACCCTGAAAACCTGGTACCTGAATAAACTCAGTATTAGCCATATCATACGCCATAGGCGCTTCGATTACTGGGGCCAGCTTTAATAGTAATTAGATATTATCTCGCGGGCCAAAGATAATTACACCGCGGGCCGGATTTGGCCCGCGGGCCTTGAGTTTGACATATATGCCTTAGACCATAAAACCATTAGACAAAGGAGTAGAATTAAGCCATTCAAACCAGTAAGTCCGTCTACAATTTCATAATGGCTGATCCTGGATCGATTCAACCCCATACACCTGCCCTCTCATCATTTCCCTTGATGCCCCACTTTCTTTCTGTAATCCCATTGCTTCTTCAGAGCTACATACCCCTCCAACTATCTTCATAACTTCTGACAACGTTGCTGCAAAGCTATCAATTTCTTTATCTAAATCATTGACAAAAGTATAAAAAGTAGGTTTCTAATACTGGCCTCTGGAGAACACTACTAGTCACTGGCAGACAACCAGGAAATTCCCCCCTTTATTCCAGTCGCTGGTCCCTGCCTGTCAGCCATCCCTCTAACCATGTCAGCAACTTCCCTGTATTCCCATGTGATTTTATCATGTTAAGCGGCCTCATGCGTGGCACCTTGTGAAATGCCTTCTGGAAATACAAGTAAAGGATTGGAGGGTTGTGAATGTTGTTCCTTTATTAAAGAAAGGGAGTAGAGATAGACGAGGAAATTATAGATGTGAGTCTCCATTCAGTGGTTGGCAAGTTGATAGAAAACATCCTTGCAGACAGGATTCATGAATATTTGGAGACATATAATATGATTAGGAATATTCAGCATGACTTTGTCAAAGGCAGGTCGTGTCTTATGAACCTGACTGAAATTTTTGAACATATGACATTGATGAAAGCAAGGCAGTAGATGTAGTGTATATGGATTTCAGCAAGATACCCCATGCAAGGCTTATTGAGAGAATAAGAATGCATGGGTTCCAAGGGGACATTGCTTTGAGCATCCAGAGTTGGCTTGACCAAGGAAGGTAATGAGTGGTTGCAGGTGGGTCACATTCTACAAGGAGGCCGGTGACCAGTGGTGGGTCTCAGGGATCTGTTGTGGGACCACTACTCTTCATGATCTTTGTAGATGATCTGGATGAGGAAGTGGAAGGTTGGGTTAGTAAATTTGCTGATAACACAAAGTTTGGTGGTGTTGTGGACAGTTTGGAGGGCCATCAAAGATTACAGTGGGAGATTGATAGTATGCAAAACTGAGCTGCAAAATGACAGATGGAGTTCATCCCAGATAAGTGTGAGGTGGTTCATTTTGGTGGGTCAAGTAGGATGGCAGAATATAGTATTAATCGTAATATTCTTGGCATTGTGGAGGATCAGAGAGATCTTGGGGTCCGAGTCCATAGGGCACGCAAAGCTGCTGCGCAGGTTTACTCTGTGGTTAAGCAGGCAGACTGTGCATTGGCCTTCATCAATCGTGGGTTTAAGTTTAGGAGCCGAGAGGTAATGCTGCAGCTATATAGGAACCTGTTCAAACTCTACTTGGAGTATTGTGCTCAGCTCTGATAGACTGACTGCAGGAAGGATGTGGAAACCATAGAAAAGGTGCAGAGGAGCTTTACAAGGATGTCACCTGGATTGGAGAGCATGCCTTATGAGAATTGTTTGAGTGAACTTGGCCTTTTCTCCTTGGAGGGACGGAGGATGAGAGGTGATCTGACAGAGGTGTATAAGATGATGAAGGGCATTTATTGTGTGGATAGCCAAGGCTTTATCCCAGGGCTGAAATGCCAGCACGAGAGGGCACAGTTGTAATGTGTTTGGAGGTAGGTACAGAGGAGATGCCAGGTGTACGTTTATTTACACAGTGAAGGTGAGTTCGCGGAATGGGCAATCGACGACGGTCTTGGAGGTGGAAACGATAGTGTCGTTTAAGAGACTTCTGGATAGGTATATGGAGCTTAGAAAATTAGAGGGCTATGGGTAACCCTAGGTAGATTCTAAGGTAAGGACATGTTCAGTGCAGCGTTTTAGGCCGCAGGGCCTGTATTGTGCCATAGGCTTTCTATCTTTCTATGTAATGGCTTCTTTGAAATGTTTCACTGCTAAGGCAAAAGTAATGGCTTCTCAGTAATGTTCCCTGCTGAGATAATTGTTTCTCTGTAGCAGCAATGTTTGGGTTATGCCTGTTAGCCCATCGGAGATTGTTGCTTTGTCTTGTGTATCAGGAAGGACGTTGTCTTCGTGGTTTTTTGTCGAGGAGAGATGAAGAGGGAAACGCGAGTGAAGAGAGCGGGTAGACCACCAGGTGGAGTGGACTGGGATGTGGAAGTCCGACGTTCGGCGACGCTCGGAGGAGACCGATGGTGGAAGAATGACTACTGAGTGAGCTCAAACGTGACTTTGACTTGACTTGGACACTTTTTTAATTTTCAGTACTATATTCAGATTAAGATTCACAACGTTCTATCATTTAATTGCATATGGTGTACTATCTGGTATTTTGCGTTGTGGGTTTGTAGCTGGGGTTACATTGCACAACATCCACACAACGTGATTACCCAGTTTGGTGGGGCTGAAGGCCGACTCCCCTAGACGAACAGGAGCTGGGCGAGCCCAAGGGTTACATTTGAGCCAAAGACATCCACCTCCCTTCATTTTTTCCATGCTAATTGTTAGTCCTCGAGGAACCCTGTCAGATTTTTCAGGCAGGTTAGCCTAACGGGCCTATAATTTCCTTCTTTATTTGTTTTCCTCCCTTTTTAAAGAGTGCAGAGACATTTGCAATTTGACATTCCTCCGGAACCATAACAGAATCTAGTGATTCTTGAAAAATGATAACCACTGCATCTGCTGTCTCTTCAGCAACCTCTTTCAGAACTGTGGGATGTTGGCCATATGGTCCACTTGTCCTATTTAAGACCTTAGCGTTTCTTAGGCGCTTTTTCCTTTATAATAGAAAAGGCACTCACTCATGCTCCCTGGCACTCACGGTCTTCAGGAACACTGTTAAAGTCTTTCACAGGGAGAGCTGATGTAAAGTACTCATGAGCTTCATATGCCATTTCTTTATCCCCCATTACTACTTCACCAGCATTATTTCCGGTAGTCCAGTTTCAACTCTCACCGCCCTTTTACTCTTTATATAACTGAAAAACAAACTTTTAGCATTCCACTTTATATTATTGGCCAGTTTGCCCTCATGTTTATTCTTTTGGATTTGTATGGCTTTCTTAGTGGACATCTGTTGGATTAAAAAGAAAATCCTCAAACATGCAGAGACCCTTCCTACAGGCCGAGAACCAAGTTCCTCACCCAGAACGTCGACTGTACATTATTTCTGATTTCTGATGTAAAATCATTTAGAAAAATGATGCAAACTACTTTGTTTTATGTATTTATTTGATTGTACAATTTGAGCATAAGAAGGCAGAGTCATTTTTATCAGACAAAGTCCAAATTGTCTAAAGCAGTGTTAACAGTAAAATAAAAATACAATGCGTTTCCCTTCCCACTCAACGCACTGATGTCCCCTTCTCCCTTCCGCAAACCTCCTCCTTCGACATATCGCTCTGGTTTGCTGCCCTGCTCTGGATGTTTTAATCCGGAATTCCCGACGAGACATCAATCATCCACACTGGCACAGCTCATTCCTCCTCAAACCTTACCGACTGAACTCCGCTCTCTCTGTGCGTATCCCAAATTTACAATCAAACCCCCAGACAAAGGATGTGCTGTTGGACTGTTTCCGAGTGAACTTGTGAAATCCAGCATCTGCTTATCCCTACCACATGAGGAGGACCCCACTCCAGAACTACATAAAACTGTCTCTGACACCATTACTGACCTCATCAGTTCTGGAGATCTCCCATCCACTCACGGATCCTTCGCCCACAACTGCTTACCTTATCCCAATACCCAAGATCCACAATCCCGACTGTGCTGGGCAGGCATATTATCTCTGTCTGCTCCTGACCCACTGCACTCTTATGCTCATAGCTCGACTCGATTCTGTCTTCCCCGGTCAGTTCCTTCCAATCTGTATCGGTGAAACTTCTCATGCTCGCGATCTTCTCTCTAACATTCAACTCCCTGGCCACGATTGCCTCATTTGCACCATGAATGATCATTCCCAATACACTTCTACCCCCGATCCACTACCACTTTCTTCTGTCAGAATTGGTCCTCGCCCTCAACAATGTTTCCTTTGGCTCCGTCCGCATTATCTAATCTAGTGTGTTGGCCATTGGCTACGTCCCTATTCCAGGCCTTCGCCAGAAATGTTCCATATCTTGTTCCTCCAGAACATTGATGTGTTATGCTCTGGTCCCGAGCCGGTGTTCCGGTTCTTGGTCCGGGCTGCAGACTCCGGGTCTTGTAGCCGTCCGCCTTTCACCCCTGAGCCTAATTAGTCACACCTGTGGATCACCTCGGCTTGTTGGGGCTCAAGGTGGCGCTCTTGATGCCCATCGGCTGGTGGTGTATAGAGGGGCCTCTGGGACAGCGTGGAGTTGGGGGTTGTCTTGACTATCCTGCTTACCCCTGGTTGTCCTGCTTATCCTGCTCACCCCTGGTTGTCCTGCCTATCCTGCTCACCCCTGGTTGTCCTGCATATCCTGCTCACCCCTGGTTGTCCTGCTTATCCTATTCCTCCAGTTTGCCTGGCTTGGAGTACCATCGATAAAGACAATTTTTTCAAGTAAGTCTGGCAATCACCCTGGAGGAAGTTTCCTTTCTATCCCTTGCCTCCGTTGGGCAAGCTTGGCTGGACTGCCGTTGCCCGACTGGGGACTCTGCCCCTTCCAACCTTTGCTGCCGTCGCGTTGTGCTCCGCAACCTACCCAGGTGCCCTGCAAACTGCGTAGGCCCCTGTGTTCCTTCCTCGGAGGTCTGGGCCCTGCCCAGAAGTTATGCGACTCCCCCAGAGAACTCCAAGATCCTGCCGTAACTCCTAGATCCTGCTGGACCTCCAAAAACCTCCTCTGAACTCCGGGATCCTGCCTTGCCTGAACTCTAAGCCTCTCCTGGAACCCCAGAATCGCCTTGAACGCCATGTCCCTCACGCACACCATGGTCCCCACATCTTGTCTATCGTTTAGTTGTTCCCATCCTGCCCCTAGTACTTAAGTGTCTGCGTCCTGCACTTGTGTCCAGCTGCCTGTCCCCTTATGACATTGATGACTGCATCGATGCTGTTTCAGGCACCTGCTCTGAGGCCGTGAATTTCATCACATTGGCCACCAACATCCACACTGACCTTAAGTACACTTGGTCCGTTTTAACAAATTGCCTTACCTTGCTCGATTTCTTTGTCTCAATCAAAGGAAACAAATTGTCGACCCTCTTCATGAGAAACAACCGGCTCCAACAGTTATCTGGTCCATACCTCTTCCTTCGCAGTTTCCTGTAAAAATGCTTTTCACTTTTCCCCTTTCCTTCATCTCATCAGCATCTGCTCCAAGAATGTGGCCACCATTCCAGGCGATCAGAGCTGCCTTCTCTCCGCGGCCCTAAACATCGATTGCTCTCTTTTCCACAGTTGCTGCTTGATCTTCTGAGTTCTTCCTGCATTTCAATCTATCAAAAATGATTAAAATATGTTCCCTTATTCGTCAATTGATATTGCACTCATCTTCTCCGATGTTAACACATCCCTTCTTAGTGGGACCAGATGGCTCACAGTACTCCAAAATTGGCCTGCCCAGCGCTTTAAACAGTTTCATTCAGCCTTACTTCTTGCTTTTATATTCTATTCCTCTTGAAATGAATGCTAACATCGCATTGACATTTCACAGCACTGACTCAACCTGCCAATAAACGTTTAGGGGATTCTGCAGAGATCGCAAAAGTCACCTTGCACCTCAGATTTTTTTTTTATTTTGTTTTCACTCCATTAAGAAAATATTCTATGCCTTTATTTAATCTAACAAAATGCATGGCCATACAGGGGAAGACACTGCATTCAATTAGCTACCTCTTTGCCATTCTCCATATCCGTTCAATTCATTATGGAGACTGTCTACTTTCTAAAAACTATCTACCCCTCTACGTATCTTCGCATCATCTGAAGACTTTGTCACAAAGCCATCTATTCCAAATTCACAGATAGTTCTTACTTATAACGTAGGCGGACCCAACACAGACCGCTGTGGAACACCACTAGTCACCGACAACCTACCAGAAAAGGCTCTCTTTATTCTCACTCTTTCCTTCCTGCAAAACAGTCATTGCTTTCTCTATGCTAGCATCGGTCATGCAATACCGTGGATCTTTACTTTTTAAGCAGCCTCATGTCTGATGCCCTATCAGAGGTCTTCTAAAAATCCAAGTGCACACCAGCTACCGATTCTACATTGTCTATTCTGTTTGATAATCTCTCAAGGAATTCCAGTAGTTTTGTCAAGCAAAACCGATCCCTGAGAAAATAAAAAAAAAATGCTCACATTTGTCAGAAATAATGTTGACTCTAATAATCGAGTTAAACATCTTCTTAGACACTGAGATCAGCCTAATTGTCCTGTCCTTTCTTCTGGCTCTCTCGCTTCATGAAGCTGTGAGTGACATTTGCAATCTTCCATTTCTCCGGAAGCATGCCGGAATCAAATGACACATGAAAGATGACTATTGTTGCTTCCATAATCACGTGCTCCACATATTAGGACCCTGGAGGGCATTATATCTTGTCCAGGAGACTTTTCAAAATTCAGACTTTGATATCCAAAGAACATTCTCCCTTCCAATAGCAACTTCACACACATTGTCCTTGACACTCTCGAGTTTCTGACATATTTCTCGGTCGTTTATACTGTATTTTTGATATTTCTGTATTCATCAGGTGGCCCTGTAATGCTACCGGGGATCCCTTTGTTTCTGGGATGAGGTCTCCCGATCTGCGCCAGGCTTTCAAAGCTTCCTTGTAGACATCTAGTCTGCTCAGATGACAGGGCATTGTTCCAGAGACGTTCATGTTCCCACATTTGTTAACTTCTTCTCCTGTAGTGATTATTTCATAAGCTCTCTGGGTTGTTCTTTCCTTTAGGTATAATGGCGTGTGCTTCTTGTCAGAATGCATATGCTCATATGGGCTATGAATTCTGCTTTATTTGATGAAATTACATTATTAGAAGGGTTACCTAACCTCTCAGTATGTAACACCCTGGGAAAGGTTCCACTGCTAAAGTAATGTATCAGCTTCCTGTAGCAACCTCCTGTAGCAGCTGGGTTTGAATTATGGTTAGCGATAACGGGAGTTTTCTAATGTGAACTGGATCTTTTGTCAGGAGTAACCGTGATTAGATGGAGCAAGGGTTCGTAGTTCACAGAGGATAGGTTAATATGCCTCTTGCAAAAGTTAAGTTTAATTATACTGGGCCACTTTTGTTTTTTGCTATCCTTATTTTCTTTTCTAAACCTTCAGTTAAGATTCATAAATTTAAATCCTTTTATCTTATGTCGCGTGCGATTATTCCTTGGCACTGACTTTGTAAAGGGCAGCAAAGTGCATAGCATCCACACAAAACGGGGTTTGCGTTGGCAGAGCCCTTTCAATATCACGGGTTAGGCCAGACCAAAGTGTATATTAACCTAGACTTACTCAGCCAGGGAAACCAGCGGGGTTTCATGTTATTGTTTATTCTTCCCCCTTCGGTCCTCGGTAATGTTAATCTAACTGTGCTGGAGTGTGTTTTTTTTTAGAAAGTTTGACCTGTGACGTCTTATCTTTCTTTGTAAATTTTCCAGATTGATGTCGAGTCAAAATATCTTGTCAAATGAAGACGTTAATTCGATATAACCATAGAATCTTATAACAATTAGAGCATGGAAACAGGCCATCTCGGTCCTCCTAGCCCATGTCGAAAGCCTACTCTCACCTAGTCCCACCGACTTGCACTCAGCGCATAACCCTCCATTCCTTTCCTGTCCATATACCTATCCATTTTTTTAAATGACGTAATTAAAATCTGCCTCTACCACTTCTACTAGAAGCTCGTTCCACACAGCTACCACTCTCTGAGTAAAGAAGTCCCCCGTTGTGTTACGCCTAAACGTTTGCACCCTAACTCTCAAACCATGTCCTCTTGCTTGAATCTCCCCTTCTCTCAATGAAAAAAGCCTACCCACGTCAACTCTATCTATCTTTACCCCACATAATTTTAAATACCTCTATCAAGTCCCCCCTCAACCTTCTACGCTCCAAAGAATAAAGAACTAACTTGTTCTTCTCTGTAACTTAGGTGCAGAAACCCAGGTAACATTCTACTAAATCTCCTCTGTACTCTCTCAATTTGTTGACTTTTTTCCTTTAGTTCGGTGACCAGAACTGTACACAATACTCCAAATTTGTCCTCACCAATGCCTTGGACAATTTTAACATTACATCACAAATTCTATACTCAGTGCTCTGATTCATAAAGTCCAGCATACCCAACGCTTTCTTCACCACCCTATCCACATGAGATTCCACATTCAGGGAACTATGCACCATTATTCCTGGATCACTCTGTTCTACTGCATTCATCAGTGCCTTACCATTTACCATGTCCGTCCTATTTTGAATAGTCCTACCAAAATGTAGCACCTTACACTGATCAACATTAAACTCCATCTGCCATCTGTCAGCCCACTCTTCTAACTGGCCTAAATCTCTCTGCAAGGTTTGAAAACCTACTTCACTATCCACAACGCCACATATCTTAGTGTCTCCTGCATGCTTACTAATCCAATTTACCACCCCATCATCCAGATCACTAATTTATATGAAAAACAACATTGGACCCAGTACAGATCCCTGAGGCACAACACTTGTCACTGGCCTCCAACCTGACAAACAGTTATCCACCACTGCTCTCTGGAATCTCCCATCTAGCCACTGTTGAATCCATTTTACAAATTCAATATTAATAACTAACGATTGAACCTTCCTAACTATCCTTCCATGTGGAACCTTGTCAAAGGCCTTACTGAAGTCCATATAGACAACATCCACTGCTTTACCGTCGTCAACTTTCCTGGTAACCACTTCAAAAAATTCAATAGGATTTGTCAAACATGCCCTTCCTCACGCAAATCCATGTTGACTGTTCCTAATCAGTCACTGTCTATCCAGATAATTATATATTCCGTTTCCAAGAATACTTTCCATTTTTTTACCCACCACTGCCATCAAAATTACAGGCCGATTATTGCTAGGTTTAATCTTAGAACCCTTTTTAAACAATAGGACCACATGAGCAATTCGCCAATCCTCCGGCACCATCCCCGTTTCTAATGATATTTGAAATATTTCCCTCCGAGCCCCTGCTGTTTCTACACTAACTTCCCTTAAGATCCTAGGGAATATCCTGTCAGGATCCGGAGATCTATCCACTTCTATATTCTTTAGAAGCGCCAGTACTTCCTCTTCTTTAATCATCATAGTTTCCATAACTACCATACTTGTTTCCCTTATCGTACACAATTCAATATCCTTCTCCTTAGTGAATACCAAAGAAAAGAATTTGTTCAAAAACTCCCCCATCTCTTTTGGCTCCACACATAG
This sequence comes from Hemitrygon akajei, assembly GCF_048418815.1. Classification (NCBI taxonomy): domain Eukaryota; kingdom Metazoa; phylum Chordata; class Chondrichthyes; order Myliobatiformes; family Dasyatidae; genus Hemitrygon; species Hemitrygon akajei. The sequence goes on from NW_027332032.1 coordinate 24,133, forward strand.
CTGTCCACTTTGATTCTCTAAGGGACCACTTTTATCCTGAACTATCCTTTTGCTATTAATATAACTGTAGAAACCTTTTGGATTTATTTTCACCTTACTTGCCAAAGCAACCTCATACCTTCTTTTCGCTTTTCTAATGTCTTTCTTAATATTCTTTTTACTTTCTTTATATTCCTCGAGCACCTCATTTACTCCATGCTGCCTATATTTATTGTAGATCTTTCTCATTTTCCGAACCAGGTTTCCAATATCCCTTGAAAACCATGGCTCTCTCAAAGCTTTAACCTTTCCTTTCAACCTAACAGGAACATAAAGAATCTGTACCCTCAAAATTTTACCTTTAAATGACCTCCATTTCTCTATTACATCCTTCCCATAAAACAAATTGTCCCAATCCACTCCTTCTAAATCCTCAAAGTTAGCCTATCTCCAATCAAAAATCTCAACCCTGGGTCCAGACCTATCCTTCTCCATAATTATATTGAAACTAATGGCATTGTGATACATTGGTTATATTGTTTTAATTGTTTTAGCTTTACTAGTGAAGTAGCGTTTAATTTCAAATCGTCCAGGAAGGTTTGTTAAGGTATAAATTGTTTGGTTGTTTCTGATCTGAAACCTTATGTTTCTCTGATTCAGTCAATTACAGACCGTGTTCAAAGAAAGTCCAAACCCGAGCAAGCATTGAGTACCGTCGGGAAAATGCCTTGGTTTAGTTTCAAATGCACGGGGAACCTGCGCCATCGTCTCTTGTGCGGTCGAACGTGCCGGGGTCATTCTTCACCGTGAGTCTACATGAGCGCACAGTTTTGCAGTAGTCATTGCTCTACGGAGGGTTGTAACATGAGGTCGGTTCCTCACCTCTTACCACTGGATCCGACCTGTGGATGGACAGTTCTACCCTGGACTCTACTCCAATAACACTCACTCAGTGTCTTTACCGGAACAACAGAACAGGTGCAGCTCCGTGTAACCGCGGAAAAGCAATGACGACCAACCTAGGACTCTAACGATGCTGATGCCTTCTCTTATTTGCTGAAGTGATTCTGGTTAATTTGGAAGCTTTGTGGAGAACGGTGAGGGGTCTCACATCCTGTCCTCACAGTAGGCAAAGTAGGTGGCAGTTTCAGCTGCTGTCTGGATCCACTCATGTTTGTGATATTGATGTTGTGTCCCAGTTAAATAATGAGCTTTGGTTTGCACAGGTAGCTCCATTCGATGATGGGACACTTGCGGCAGCTGTATTAAGAATCATGAGTTGTCTTTGTCCCCCTGCACTGAGAGTTCTGCATAGCCGTAGCCTCTGTCATTTCTCCGTATATAGAGGCTGTGGATAAGCGCAGACCCAGTACAGCAAGTCAACACTTTGGTAAACCATCACACTTAGCGTCTCTGCAGTGGAACTGTAGTCACAGAACGTCAGAAAGAAGTAATTTCTTATTCACTGCCCTGGCCTGCCCCATCCCATAACCGGCCGTCTCCATCGCCTCCCTTCTCCCGTCCCGTCTTTTTGGGCCAGTGTCCTTCCCCAAACATGCTTCGTTTTAGAAACTCTCCCTATCCGATCCGCACTTATTATTTCCGGTTTCTCCCTAATCAATATGCCGGGCCAAAAACGCAAAGGGAACAGTCCAATTGAACATTTATACTGAGCCACGTTTGTAGAGGGTCATCGGGCTGGTATTCAGTCGTGAAGGGTAGCGATGCAGAACACAATGATGTAAGCAATGCCTGTAAGAAACATGGACATTGTACATAGAGCAATCGTGAGGAGAGGGTCCTGGAGAGAGAAACGCCGAAGGTGGGCTAGGGGATAAGATTGGTGAGTAGGAATGGAAGGCCTGCTGGATGGTCTCGAGAGTAGGTATGAAAGGGGAGTTGCGCTGGGTGTAGAAAGTTGCTAAGATGGGCTGAGTATTAGCACAGAAATGAGTACGAAGCCAGAAGGAAATGGGCTGATAATGTGTTGATGGAGCCTGGCTGATAAGTGGTGAGACTGGATAGAGTACTACATCTTATCGATTGTGATGATGTGGTGAGTGCCCATGCGGGTGAAACCAATCCTTTGACGTGCAGGAGGTACGCTTGGTTTGACTTGGTTTGACTTGGTGTGAATATATTTTGTGAAAGGAGCTCGCTTCGTATATTCGCTCTTATATTGGCTGTTGCCGAGTGTCTACCGTTACTGACGTGGCTGAATACATTTGTGTAAACCGACTATTCCGTTGTCGTCCTCGCCCCGGTCTACGTAGCAGGGAGAATCAGGGTTTAAGCGCTGTGTATTGGAGATGCGAGTTGGTGCAGGGAAGCAGGGTTGAGGAGGCAGGCTGGTGCAGGAAGACGGAATGGAAGGAGGGAGTCGAGGCAGGCAGGGTCGTGTCGGAGGTGGTACAGGGCAGGGAGGCTGGGCTAGGTAGGGATCGGGACTGAGCGGCAGATGTGGGACTGCAGAAGGAAAAGCCAGCTTCGAAGGCCAGAAACACGGGCAGCATAATCACCCTGTGTAAACAGAAGCAGTCACTACCCAGTATTTACCATCAGCATAGGGTCATTGATAGGGTCATACAGCAGGCGGCCCTTCGGCCCGTTGGGTCAATTCGTATTGATTTCGTATATTGTTAAAAAAGCCACAATTTTCTTTTGTTCATCATGATATTAGGGATTGCAGGCAAGAGTATATCCACCCTCCCGCACCAGGGCACCGCAATCCGGCTCCAGAAACCCCAGCACCACCTCAGCTAGCCCTACGGCTAGTGAACCTGTGAACCTCTCACCCCGCTTCTTAAATCTGTATGGTGTACTTTAGAAACACATCTGCAACATGGGATAACGTTCCCACTGTGTGAACTATCCATGCCCTCCAACGGTTAGAACACCCCAGCCAGCCTCCTCCATTCCAGAAAAAGTCAGAAAACCTGCACGGAACTCTCTTAGAGAGAAAGGGAAGGAGGGTTCCTAGAGATAAGGCGGGAGAGGAAGAGTGACTGGGTGAAATCTGCCGAGGAGGATTTGCAAGGTTTAAGGGCGGATAGAGGGATGGGGTGGTCGGACAGAAGGTGCGGAGTGTTTGGTACAGTGCTTAAAACAATCTTTGCACTCTACCTCGTACATCAGATAAATCAACTTATCTACAACATGGAGTGCTCAAATCTCACCCGAACAGGGATATTTATTTGATTACTACAGCACCTTCCCAACTTCTCTGCCCAGACCAACTTACTTTTCTCTCTCTCCTCAGTTCTAAGGAAATGTACTTAATTGAAACTAGTTTCCCTTTCTCTGGTAAAGTGAGAGGGGTGAAAGGGGATGGGAAATTGTGAAAGGGAGAGGGTGCGTGGGATATTACAGGAAGATTTTCGTGGTGTAAGGTTGCATGTAATCATACAGAATATAAGGTGTTGTTTTCCACCCTCAGCGTGGCCTCCTCACGACAGTTGAGGTGGCCATGGATCGACATATCAGAATGGGAATGAGAAATGGAATTAAACTCGGTTGCCAGTTTCCGAACACACTTGTTCTGGCGGACGGAACATAGATGCTTGGCAAATCCGTCTCCCAATATATGTCGAGTCTCGTTGATATACAACAGGCCACACCGGGACCACCGAATGTCAGTGAGGGGGGAGGTGCAGGGGCAGGTGTAGCAACTGCTCCGTTTGCCAGGAGGAAGATCAGTGGGCAGAGACAAATATACAATCCGTATGGAAAGCGGCAAAGGGCAAGAGTAACTATAACATGTTCTACCCTGCTGCATGTTAAAACACCATCCCCTGCTCTCAAGTCCTCAGTCGCCGCCGCATATGCTCTCAGGGTGAGGCTTTTCATTCTAGTGGTCTTCCACTTCCATTCCCATTGAGGTATGTCCATCCCTGATCTCCACTCTGTCATGATGAAGCCACACTTAGGATGGAGAAAGAGCGTCTGATGTTCTGATTGGCTTGCCTCCAACCCGATGGCATGAACAGTGATCTTTGAAACTTCCAGTAATTCTCTCCAACACACACAAACCTTTATATTTCCCATTTCGGAAACATCTATGGAAACAAATACACTGGAGTTTTCCGAATGAAACACTTCGGCAGGACTGGAAAACAGAAAACTGAGGAGTAGAGTAAAAAGTTGGGTGGAGGGGAGATAGAAACGCCATGTGATAGGTGAATGCTGGAGGGGGAGTGATGAGGTAAATAGATGGGAAGTGATTGGTGAAAGAGGATGGAGGCCATGGTAGAAAGAAGAATAAAAGGTAGGGGGAACACCAGAGGGAGGCGACGGGTGGACAAGCAAATGAAGTCAGAGAGGGAAAAGGCAATGGGAATTGGAGAAAAGGGGAAAGGGCCTGGGCACATTGCTGAAAGTTTTAGCCATCGATGTTCACGCCATCAGGTTGCAGGATATCCAAATGGAATATAAGGTGTTGTTCTAGTGGAGGAGTCCATGGATGGACAAATCTGAATGGGAATGGGAATTGGAATTAAAGTCGGTGGCCACTGCAAGATCCCGCTGGTTCTGGCGGATGGATAGTAGATGCATGGCGAAGCGGTCTCCCAATCTGCGTCGAGTCTCATCGATATACAGCAGGCCACACCGGGAGCAACGGCACAATAAGTGACCGCAACAGACTCACAGGGGAAGTGTCGGCTCACATGGAAGGACTGTTTAGGTCAGGATCTGTGGCACTTCTTCTGCTTGCAAAGATAAGAAAGTCGCACACTGCGAGATCCATATGGAGAGCAGAACGTGGATAAGGAGATAGGGAGAGGTGTGCTTGGTTGTGGATGTCCGAGGAACTGAGAGAAGGGGATGGCGTTCTACGCTGGTACTTGTTCTATACCTCGTCTGACACTGCTACTTGTAAAACACCATCCTATTCTCTCAATTCCTCCAGCAACGCCGCATATTCTCTCAGGATGAGGCTTTGCATTCTATGGTCAGACATTTTAATTCCACTTCCCATTCCCACTGCGGTGTATCCATCCACAGCCTCCTCCACTGTCGTAATGAGGCCACACGTAGGATGGAGTAATTACATCTTATAGTCCTCTTGGGTTGCATCGAACTGATGGCACAAACATTGACTTTACATACTTCCAGTAATGCCCTCCAGCAACACCCCCTATCTATTTCTCATCCCGTTTTCCCTCTCTCACCTTATCTATTTGACTGCCCATCGCCTCCCTCTGGTGCTACTCCTCGTTATTTGTTTCTTCTATGTCCTTCTCTCTCTTTCACCAACCAACTTCCCAGCTATTTACTTCATCCCTCCCCCTCAGGTTTCACCTATCACCTGGCGTTTCGCTCTAACCTCAGGACACTACCACCACACCACGATTTATGTCGATGCCTCAGCTTTTTCTTTTTCTCCAGTCTTAGAGTAGTGTTTCGTCCCGAAACTACGACTCTACTTGTTTTTTCATAGATGCTGCCTGGCCTGCTGAGTTCCTCAAGCAATTTTTGTGATTCTGATTCTAATTGTTAATAACTACTCCAGAGGACAGACCAGTACCCCTCCCTAGGTAATCTTCACTGCCCTCTCCGAGACTAACACTGTCCACAATACACTCGGTACATCTGCAAAAGCGTCGCGCACAATTCGAACGAACTTTTCCCTCTTCACTGAGCAAGCTCTTTGGGGAGAAAGCCGAGCGCCATCAGTGCAGTGAGTTAGCGACTGTTCTCCCAGGCTGGTTTTCAGTCTGTGGTGTGGTGGCCCTGCTCCACAAACTGGGCATCAGCACCCACAGATCACTTTCTATTTAATAAAGACATTGTCTTCAGCACCATCGTAGATGACCTTACAACCATCCACACGATATTCCATTGCCACCTTCCCACACACTTACCCGGCCGCTGCATATTCCATTTCATCATCCCAAGCGCTGCTCTGCGCTCACTCCTACACATGGTGAATGTCGTCAGAAACTTTGGTCCTTGGATCTGTGTCACTCCTCAGTTCATGGGTGACGTCGCTGTGTCCTGAACACCATTGACCGTGATTTCCCGCTCTTACAGACTGCCAACATGCTGGAGGTGCATTTAGACCCAGTGTTTCTTTTGTGATCAATAACCCAGACCCAGGCTTAACTTCAACAACATCTCCGGCACGGTGTTTTGTCTGATACTGAGTCTCTGCGGGTGGGTTGAAGATGATATGGCAGGGTAGAGAGCGAGGTGGTTGAACATATTCCAGACGGAGACAGAGGGATGGGGACAGAACATGGCGAAATGGGGACAGGGGCCGAGGGACGGATGGGGGAGAGAGATGAAATTGCTCAATAGAGACTGCAGGAGTTGCGAGAGAGAGCAGCTGGAACAGAGATGTAGATGTAAGATTGTGTGAATTAGAGAGAGAAAGCACAGTTGAAGAGGCAAGGGGAGGGAGAGAGACTGACAGAAAGAGAGAGAGCGAGAGAGACAAGGAGAAAGAGTGAGAGAGATGATATTGAGAGAGAGGAGTGAGAGGAAATGAGAGAGAGAGAGAGAGAGACAGAGAGAGAGAGAGAGAGGTGGAAATAGGGGGTGATAAGTCCAGAATAACCCCTTGTTTCTAACATCCACTGACTACTGTTCCAATACTGAGACACTAAGTACTACGGCTTAGCTCAGTGCTGTCTTGCTGTACTGGTTGTGTGTTTGCCCAGAGCCTCTATATACGGCGAGATAACACAGGCTGTTGCTGTGCAGAACAGCCATTGCAGGAGACGGAAAAAAAAAGAAACTCGTGATTTTAAGTACTTCGCCCGCAAATATTGCATCGGGATGAAGGGGTTAACCTATGAGGAGAGATTGAGTAGCCTGGGATTATATTCTCTGCAGTTCAGACGAATGAGAGGGGATCTTATAGAAACATGCAACATTTTGAAAGGGATAGAAAAGATAGAAGTAGGAAAATTGTATCCATTGGTAGGTGAGACTCGAACTCGGGGACATTGCCTCAAGATTCAGGGGAGAAGATTTAGCAAGGACATGAGGAGAATCTATGGAATTCTCTGCCCAGGGAAGCAGTTGAGGCATCTTCACTAACTATATTTAAGAAACAGTTAGGTAGTTTTTTTTAACATTGTAAGACAATTAAGGGTTATGGGGAAGAGGCAGGTCGATGGAGCTGAGTTTACAGACAGATCGTCCATAAACTTATTGAATAGCGAGACAGGTTGGATGGGCCGGATGGCCTACTCCTGCTCCTGTTTCTTATTTTTTTAATGTTCTTATGATCGTATGGAGCTACTTTGTGCAAACAGATGTTCATTGATTAACTAGGACACCGCCGCAATGTCACAAACATGAGTGGATCCAGACAACAGCTGACCTACTTTGCCTACGAGGAGGACAGTATGTGAGACACCTCACCGTTCTCCACAATGCTTCCAAATGAACCTCAGCCACTTATGCAAAATAGATGAAGACATCTGTGTAGTTAGAATCCTAGTTTGATCGTCATCACATTTCGGACGTTACACAGAACTGGACCTATTCTGTTGTCGAGCTACTGACCGTCATTGTCTATAATCCGAGCAGGGTGAGTTTGGAATACAACAGTAAAATCACGGGTCAAATCCAGTGGCAGCAGTTCTGGGCACCGACCTCAGGTTAAATCACTTCGTACAGCAACCCATACTGCAGAACTGTGCGCTCATGTAGAGTCACTGTAAGAGATGGTCCCAGCACGTTGTTCCGCCCCCTAAGACGGCAGTGCAGGTTACCCATGCAATTCCCAGCGACACTATCAGACTACTGAGGTTTTGACAGTCTTCAAACCCACTCTCTAATTCAACTGAAACAGAGGAATATAGGGATTCCGTTCAGAAGCAACCAAACCAATTACACCTTAAAACACCTTCCTGATGATTTGAAATTAAATGCTAGTTCACCTTTAAAGCTAAAGCTATGAATGCAAATAGTAGAACTTTTTTTGAAAAAAAGTCTGACATATAGATTGGACTAGATAACCACAGAACATTAAGCAGAGGGGAAGATGTAGTAGAGTTAGTTGAATTCAAAAATGAGTACCATGAGATGATACAACAGATGGATGAACATGAAATATATACAATAGGTATTTAGGTGTCTACAACAAGCAAAATGGATCATATTCCGACAAATAAAAAAAGCGTTCCGTATAATTTACTTCAGGCTTTCGAAAATCTGCCGAACAAAGTTCAATAGTAAATTTACAACAAATGCAAAGAACGCTTCTGTGATATCCGTGTTAACGTCTTTGTTTTAGCAACATATTTCGGCCGAAATCATTCTCGAAAATTTACAAAGAACAGTAAGAACTGAAAAGGATCACATTCCAAAACACCCGTTATCTCTAAACATATCCTATACCCAGCTTCTACAGAATGGCCATTACATTAGCAGTGGAACCTTCATTTCAGAAGGAATAGAATATAAAAGCAAGGCGTAATTTTGAATGAAGCTTTATCGAGCGCTGGGGAAGCCGCTCATGCAGTACAGTGAGCCGTTTTGGTCCAACTATGAACGGATGTGCTATCATCAGACAAGGGCAGTGCAGCATCAATCGCAGAGGAAGGGAAAACATATCTTTGAAGGATTAAAATACTGGAAGAACTTAAAAGGCCAACCTTATTGGCAATCTTTCCAAGAGCAGAAGAGTATCTTATAAAACCTCAGCAACATCTTGTTGTTTTTATATTATATTCCACTTTGAAATGAATCAAAACATTGCACTTTCCTTCTTTATCAACTCAATCTGTAAGTCAACCTTCACGGAGTCTAGCAAGTCGTCTCTTCAGGCCCTCTGCTCCTCTCATGTTTGAATTGTCTTAGATAACATTCTGCACGTTTGTTCCTTTTGCCAAAATGCATTTTCATTCCTTTCTGAAAACTGTATTCCATCTGCTATTTTTTTCGACCATTCTGCCAATTTGTATAAGTCCTTAGACCATGAAGGCATTAGACAAAGGAGTAGAATTAATCCATTCAAACCAATGATCCTGTCTATCATTTTATAATGGCTGATCCCGGATCGATTCAACCCCATACACCTGCCCTCTCACCATATACCCTGATGCTCAAATTTCCTTCCTCAATCGTATTGCTTCCTCGGCACTACCGACCCATCCAACTATCTTCAGAACATCTCTGAACGTTGCAAGAAAGCTATCAATTCCATTATCTCAATCATTGACAAGCAATATGAGAGGTAGCATTCTAAATACAGGCCCCTGAGGAAGATTGCCAGTTACTGGTAGCCAACCAGATAATGCCTCCTTTATTCCACTTGCTGACTCCTGCTATTCTACAATCCCTCCAACCACGTCAGTATCTTTTCTTGAATGCTATGTGATGTTATCTTGTTATGAAGCATCATGAGTAGCACCATATCAACTGCTTTTCAAAAATCCAAGTAAAGGACATCCACTGCCTTTCCTTTTCTCCATACTACTTCTAACATCCTTAAAGAACTGTTTCAGATTTGTCAGGCACGATGTCCATTGACAGAGATCATGCTGTTTTTGACAGCTTTATCATTCATCTCCAATTACCAGAAACATCATTGTTATTACTGGACACCAAAACGTTCAAAGCTACCTAGGTTAGTCTATAAGTCTTAAAATGTTTTTCTTTATTTGCCTTCCTCCCTTCTTAAAGTGTGCAGTAACATTTGAAATTATACTGTCCTCCGAACCCATACCAGAGTCGAGTGATTCTTGAAAGATCATAACCAATGCATCTGCTATCTCTTCGGCAACATCTTTAAGAGCTTCGTGTTGTACAATGTATGCCTTTTCGTTTCCCTGGCACTTTTTCGTTTGTAATAGCAAAGGCTCTCACTCGTTCTCCCTGTCTTCCACAGTAAGGTCTAATGCAAAGTTCTCATTCGGCTCATATGCCATTTCTTTTCCCCCTATTACTACTTCACCAGCATCACTTCCAGAGGTCTATTTTCAGCTCTCACCTCCTTTTTACTCTTTTCGTAACTGAAAAACAGACTTTTAGCATCCTACTTCGTGTCATTGGCTAGTTTGCCCACATATTTAATTTTTTTGATTATTTTGAGTTTCCTGGCCACGTTTTTGGATTAATAAAAACACAATAACTTATTAAACATGATGCGACCCTTCCTACAGTGAAAGCTTCAGTCCGAGAACCAAGTGACTCTGCTATAAAAGTTGACTGTGCAATATTGCTAGTTTCTAAATTAAAATCTTCCCGTAGAATGCTGCAAACAAACTTTGTTTTTCGTATTTATTTGTTTGTGCAATTTGAGCCTGAGAAGGGAAGGTCATACTTTTTTTTACACAAAGTCCAAATTTTCTAAATCAGTGTTAACAGTAATAAATACAAGGTGTTGCTCTTTCTAGCCGACACACAGATTTCTACTTCTCCCTTCTGCAAAACTCCTTCCACAGATCGCATTGGTTCGCTGCCCTGATTTGGATCTTTTAATCCCTAATTTCCAACGATACATCAGTCAGGTACACTACCACGCCTCATTCCTCCTCATGTCTTACCCACTCTAAACTCCGTTCTCTCTGCGCCTATCCCAAACTTACCAAAAAAAAACCCAGACAAAGTTTGTGCTGTTGTAATGTTTCGGACTGAATTTGTGGAGTCCAACACCTCCTTATCCCTACCACATGAAGAAAGCCCAGCTCAGCAGCGTCACAAAACTGTCTCCGACACTGTTACTGACCTCATCAGTTCTGCAGAACTCCCATCCACTGTCATCAAACTCACAGATCCTTCGCCCAGATCTGTTTATTTTGACCCAATACCCAAGATCCACAATCGCGACTGTTCCGGGTAGGCCCATTTGCTGCCTGTTCCTGACCCACTGTACTCCAATGCTCGTACCTCAAACCGATTCTGTCTTCCCAGATTCAGTCTCTTACCAGCTACATCAGCGAAGCTTATCGTGCTCATGATCTCCTCTCTAATGAGCAATTTCCTGACGACGATTGCCTCATTTTCAGCGTGAATGACCACTCTCAATACGCCTCTACCCTGATCCGCCATCACTTTCCTCTGTCTGGCAGAATTCATCCTCACCCTCAATATTTTTCCTTCGGCTCCTTCTACTTTATCCAGGCACGAAGGCTGTTTATGGGCTTCGTCCCTGTGCCAAACTTTTCCCAGAAATGTTCCCCATCTTGTCCTCCAGAACACTGATGACAGCATTGATGCTTTTCATGCACCTGCTCTGAGGCCGTGAATTTCATCACATTTGCCACCGACGTCCACACTGACCTTAACTACACTTGGTCCATTATAACAACTCCCTTCCCTTGCTCAATCTCTGTGTCTCCATCACTGGAGATAAATAGTCGAACCTCTTCATTAGAAACATACCGGCTCCAACAGTTGTCCGGTCCATATCTCTTCCCTCACAGTTTCCTGTAAAACTGCTATTCCCTTTTACCCTTTCCTTCATCTCATCCGCATCTGCTCCAAGAATGGGGCCTCCATTCCAGATCAGAGTTACCTTCTCTCTGCGGCCCTAAATACAGATTGCACTCTTTTCCACAGTTGCTGCCTGATCTTCTCAGCTCTTCCTGCATTTTAATCCTTCAAAATTAATTAATTAAAAATAATTCCCCTCCTGTACAAATGATACCGCACTCACCTTCTCCGATGTTAGCACATCCCTTCTTAGTGAGACCAAAACGGGTCACAGTACGCCAAAAGCAGCTTGCCCAGCGTTTTCTGAAGTTTCATTCAGCCTTACTTCTTGCATTTATATTCTATTCCTCTTGAAATGAATGCTAACATCGCATTGGCATTTCGCAGCAGTGACTCAACCGGCCAATAAACGTTTAAGGAATTCTAAAATATCCCGTGCTTTTATTTAATCATATAGGAGAAGACACTGCATTCAATTCCCTACCTCTTTGCCCATTCTCCCAATCTGTCTAAATCACTGTGGAGCCTGTCTGCTTTTTCAAAACTATCTGCCCCTCTACCTATCTTCGCATCGTCTGAAGATTTTGCCACAAAGCTATCTATTCCACTTCTGCAGAATGTTAGAACATAGAATATAGAACGTAGAACTACACAGCACAGTACTGGCCATTCGGCCCACAATGCTGAGCAGACCCTTAAACCCTGCCTCCAATGTAACTATCCACCTTAAATTCCTCCATATGTCTGTCTAGTAGTCTCTTAAATTTCACTAGTGTGTCTGCCTCCACCACTGACTCAGGTAGTGCATTCCACGCACCAATCACCCTCTGAGTAAAACATTTTCCTCTAATATCCCCCTTGAACTTTCCTTCCCTTACCATAAAGACATGTCCTCTGGTATTGGGCAGTGGTGCCCTGTGGAAGAGCAGCTGACTGTCCACTCCATCTATTCCTCTTAATATCTCATATACCTCTATCATGTCATCTCTCATCCTCCATCTCTCAAGAGAGTAAAGCCCTAGCTCCCTTAATCTCTGATCATAATGCATACTCTCTAAACCAGGCAGCATCCTGGTAAATCTCCTCGATACTCTTTCCAATGCTTCCACATCCTTCCTACAGTGAGGTGATCAGAACTGGACACAGTACAGCAAGTGTGGCATAACCAGAATTTTATAGAGTGCATCATTCCCCAGCGACTCTTAAACTCTATCCCTCGACTTATGAAAGCTAACACTTCATAAGCTTTTGTAACTACACTATCTACCTGTGAGGCAACTTCCAGGGATCTATGGACTTGTACCCCCATATCCCTCCGCTCATCCACACTACCAAGTACCCTGCCATTTAGTTTGTACTCTGTCTTGGAGTTTGTACTTCCAAAGTGTACCACCTCATACCTCACCGTTCTGAACTCCAGCTGCCACTTCGCAGCCCAATTCTGCATCCTATCAATGTCACTCTGCAATCTTCGACAATTCTCAACACGATCTACAACACCAGCAAACTTTGTGTCGTCTGCAAAATTGCCAACCCACCCTCCTACACCCACACCCATGTCGTTAATAAAAATCACGAGAAGTAGGGGTCCCAGAACAGATCCTTGTGGGTCACCACTAATCACAACCCTCCAATCTGAATGTACTCCCTCCACCACGACCTTCTGCCTTCTGCAGGCAAGCCAATTCTAAATCCATCTGGCCAAACTTCGCTGAATCCCATGCCTTCAGATTTTCTGAATAAACCTACCGTGTGGTACCTTGTCAAATGCTTTACTAAAATCCATGTAGATCAGATCCACTGCACTTCGCTTATCTATGTGCATGGTCACCTCCTCAAAGAACTCTATCAGGCTTGTTAGGCATGATCTGCCCTTCACAGCACCAAGTTGACTGACCCTGATCAGACCATGATTCTCTAAATGCCCATAAATTCTATTTCTAAGACTTTTTTTCCAACAGCTTTCCCACCACAGACGTAAGGCTCAATGGTCTACAATTACCCGGACTATCCCTACCACCATTTTTTGAACAAGGGGACAACATTCACCTCCCTCCAATCCTCCGGTACCATTCCCGTGGACAACGAGCACATAAAGATTCTAGCCAGAGGCTCAGCATTCTCTTCTCTTGCCTCGTGGAGCAGCTTGCGGAATATTCCATCAGGCCTCGGGGACTGATCCGTCCTAATGTATTTTAACAACTCCAAAACCTCTTCTGCCATAATATCAACATGCTCCAGAACATCAACTTCACTCATATTGTCCTCACCGTCATCAAGTTCCCTCTCATTGGTGAGTACCGAAGAGAAGTATTCATTGAGGACCTCGCTCACTTCCAGAGCCTCCAGGCACATCTTCCCACCTTTATCCCTAACCGGTCTTATCTTCACTCCTGTGAACCTTTTCGTCTTCACATAATTGAAGAATGCCTTGGGGTTTTTCTTTACCCAACTCACAAAGTCCTTCTCATGCCCCTTTCTTGCTCTCCTCAGCCCCTTCTTAAGCTCCTTTCTTGCTACCCTATATTCCTGAATAGATTCATCTGAACCTTGCTTCCTAAAACTCACGTATGCTGCCTTCTTCCATCTGACTAGATTCTCCACCTCACTTGTCACCCATGGATCCTTCACACTACCATTCTTTATCTTCCTCACCAGGACAAATTTATCCCTAACATCCTTCAAGATATCCTTAAACTTCGACCACATGTCCATAGTACATTGCCCTGCAAAAACATCATCCCAATTCACACTCGCAATTTCTAGACTTATCGCCTCATAATTTGCCCTTCCCAAATTAAAAATCTTCCTGTCCTCTCTAATTCTATCCTTTTCCATGATAATGCTAAAGGCCAGGGAGCGGTGGTCACTGTCCCCCAGATGTTCACACACTGAGAAATCTGTGACCTGACCCGTTTCGTTACCTAATACTAGATCTACTATGGCATTACCCCTAGTAGGAATGTCAACCCCAAGGTCCTTTTGTTCATCCACACTCTTAAGTAACTGACCATTAATCCTAACTCAGTCTTCTGGTTCCAGAATGCATGACCTCACGCTTATCCGGATTGAACTTCATCTGCCATTTTTCTGCCCAACTCTGCAGCCTGTCTATATCCTTTTGCAACCTTCGACAACCTGCAGCTCCTTCCACAATTCCTCCAATCTTCGATTCATCCGCAAACTTACTCACCCATCCTTCTGCCTCTACATCCAGGTAATTTATAAAAATTACTAATAGCAGGGGTCCCAGGACAGATCCAGGCAGAACACTTTCCTTCCACAACTACCCTCTGCTTTCTTCCTTTAAGCCATTTTTTTACCCAAACAGCCAAGGTTCCAATTATCCCATTCTCATGAATTTCTGGATGAGTCTCTCGTGAGGGACCTTGTCAAATGCCTTACTAAAGTCCATGTAGTCTACGTCCAGTGCCCAACCCTCATCAATTTCTTTTGTTACCTCTTCAAAAAACTCAGTCAGTCTCGTGAGGCTAGATCTTCCCTTCACAAAGCCATGTTGACTATTCATGAGTAGACTGTACTTCTCCAAATGCTCGTAGATCCTATCCTTAAGAATCCTTTCCAGTAGTTTGCAGACCACCAACGTAAGACTCAACGGTCTATAGTTCCCAGGTTTCTCCCTATTACCTTTTTCAAACAAGGGTACTACAGTTGCCATTCTGCAGTCCTCCGGCACTTCCCCTGTAGCCCGAAAGGTTTCAAAGATCATAGCTAATGCTCCTGCAATCTCTTCTCTCAATTTCCACAAAAACCTGGGGTGTATCATATTCGGTCCTGGGGATTTATCAATCTTAATGTTTTTAAGAAGATCCAGCACCTTCTTCTTCCTTAATCTCCACATTGTCCAGCACACAGGCCTGCTCTACTTTGACCTCATCCTGATCAAGATCCTATTCACATGTGAATATTCAAGCAAAGTATTCATTTACAACCTCCCCAGCCTCCTCAGCCTCCAGGAACATGTTGCCCTCTTTGTCCATCAGCGGTCCCACCTTCGTGCTCTTCATCCTCCTGTTCTTCACACACCCCTAGAATGCATTGGGGTTCTCCTTAATCCTACATGCCAAGGCCTTCTCATGCAACCTTCGTGCTCTCCTACTTCCTTTCCTTAGCCGCTTCCTGGCTACCCTATATTTCTCATGAGGCCCTCCTACTTCATGCTTCTTATATGTAACACATGCTTCCTTTTCCTTCTTGACGAGTTGCCTCACGTGTTTCGTCAACCACGGTACCCTTTTCCAACCATTTTTTCTTTGCCTCAGTGGGACAAACCTATCTTGAACCTAGCTCAAGTGGTCCCTAAATTTCTTTCACAGCATTTCTGTGCTTTCCCCTTTGAACATCTGCTTCCAATTTACTCTCGCTAATTCCTGCCTCATCCCTTCCCGAATTAAGCACTTTAGCATATCTTCCGATTTTATCCATTTCCATAGCTATGCTAAATCTAAGGGAATTGTGGTCACTCTCACCAAAATGCTCCCCCACCAAAAGGTCTGTCACCTGACCAGGTTCATTACCCAGAACTAGATCCAATATAGCCTTTCCTCTCTTCGGCCGGTCCACATACTGTGTCAGGAATCTTTCTTGCACACACCTGACAAATTCAGCCCCATCTATCCCCCTTGCACTCAGGGCGTGCAGGTCAATATGAGGGAAGGTAAAATCACCCATAACTACTACCCTGACTTTCCTGCACCATTCTAAAATCTACCTGTTTATCTGCTCCTCCGTGTCCCGAGAGCTATTTGGGGGCCTACAGACTTCTTCCAGCACAGTGATTGATCCCTTCCTATTTCTGACTTCCACCCAGACTGACTCCATTGCCGCTCTTTCTGCAAAGTCCCCATTTCTATAGCCGTGATAATATCCCTGACCAACAATGCCATTCCACCCCCCCCCCCCTTTTTTACCTCCCATCCTATTCCTTTTAAAACACTTGAACACCGGGACCTACATCATCCAATCCTTCCCTCCCACAACCAAGTTTCTGTAATGACCACAACATCGTAGTTCCACATACTAATCCATGCTCTAAGTTCATCCTCCTTGTTCCTAATACTCCTAGCATTGAAATAGTCACATTTCAACCCATTTAACTGGCTACAATTATGTTTTGTCCCCTGCCTGTCCTTCCTCATCAACTCAGAACTCTTAGCATCATGCCCTTGTCCTTCTACCTTAATCCCTGCACTCACATTCTGATTCCCACTCCCTTGCCAAACTAATTTAAACCCTCCCCAACAGCTCTATCAAGCTTGCCCGCCATGATATTGGTCCCCATGGTATACAGGAGCACCTGGTCCTCTTTGTACCGGTTACAGCTGCCCCAAAAGAGGTCCGGATGATCAGAAATCTGAATCTCTGACTCCTGCTCCATCCCCTCAGCCACGCATTTATCTTCCACTTCATTCTATTTCTATTCTCACCGTCGCGTGGCACAGGCAGTAATCCCAAGATTACTACCTTTGAGGTCCTGCTTTTCATCTTCTTTCAGGACATCTTCCTTTTCCCTACATATGTCATTGGTACCAATATGTACCAGACCTCTGGCAGTTCTCCCTCCCACATCAGGATATCTTGGACGTGATCAGAAACATCCGGGACCCTGGCACCTGGGAGGGAAAGTAACATCTGAGTTTCTTCACTGCATCCACAGAATCGCCAGTCTGACCTCCGGACTGTAGAGTCCTCTATCACTACTGCCTTTCTCTTTCTTTCCCTACCCCTATAAGCTACAGGGCCAGACTCTGTGCCAGAGGCACGACAACTGTCGCTTCCCCCAAGTACTCAAACAAGGGTACTTATTGTCAAGGGGTACAGCCACAACGGTACTCTCTAGTACCTGACTCTTCCCCTTCCCTGTTCTGACTGTGACCCATTTCTCTGTTCTCCGTGGCCCCGGTGTGACCACCTGCCTTTACCTCCTCTCTATCACCTCCTCACTCTCCCTGACCAGACGCAGGTCATCGAGCTGCATCTCCAGTTCCCTAACACGGTCCCTTAGGAGTTGCATCTCGATGCACCGGGTGCAGATGTGGCCGTTCGGGACGCCGGGAGACTCCAGGACCTTTCACATCTGACACCGACCACAGAAAACCGGCCTCACACACATACTACTTCCTTTCGGAATCAACATCTGCCCCGCCTCCTCCCGTTACCGCCCAAGCCCGTTGTTCCAAGGCCCTTTAAATCTGCTGCCTGCTCCCGACACTGCCCGCTGGATACGGCTGCCTTCTGTTTAAACTGTTCGCGCTCAACTAGCTGACGTCACGCACCTGCGCAGTCTGGCCCCTCTCCCCCCAATCTCTCTTTTCTAATTATAGACCAGTTTCTTTACTCTCATACTTTTCCAAAATATTGGAACATATTATTAAGAAGGTTAAATAATTTCATAACAATACATAATATACTTTGTGAACAACAATGTTTTCAGAAAAAAAAGGAACCACTACAAGAGCATTAATAGCTTTTTTAGAAGAAATATCAAAAGCTATAGAAAGAATTGAATGTACAGTGGGAATATTCCTTGATTTACAAAAAGCATTTGACACCATGGACCATCAATTATTATTAACAAAATTAAAAAGATATGGTATTAGAGGGGAGACGCATGACAGGTTAACTAGTTATTTGGAAGACAGGTATCAGTATGTACATATAAACAACTTGAGGGTACTAATTTTTGAGAATTCAAAACTTTTGAGGGTAACTTGTGGGGTTCCACAAGGTTCAGTGATTGGTCCATTGCTGTTCATTTTGTATAAAAAACAATACATGAATGGTTTCTCAGATATAAAATGTATATTACTTGCTGATGATACAACTATACTTTGCAGTGGGGAACATCTGAAACAACTTTTGGATACAGTGGAGATAAAATAAAAAAACATAAAGAAATTATTTGATGCTAACAATTTATCACTGAATATAGGTAAAACTAAATTCAGAATATTTGGAAACCGTGCACTAAATTCATATAGTAAACTTAGAATAAATGACATTGAATTTGTTAAGGTATCTGAAACAAATATTTAGGAGTGGTAATAGATAATAAATTAAGCTGGAAACAAAATATAAATTATGTCAAAGCAAAAATGTCAAAATTTATTGCAATAATGTACAAAGCACAAGATTTCCTATCATAGTCCCATTCATGACTGACTGTGTAGAGTTATGGTGAAATACATACAAAACAAATTGAAACTCAAATTTTCTACTTCAAAAGAAGTCCATACCAATTGTAAGTAAGACAAGTTATTATGAGCCAAACATTCCACTATTTATTCAACTAAACACTTTAACATTCAGAGATTTCGTAGATTTCAAAATAATAAATAAAGTAAAAATGGTCAATTACCACATAATATCGAAAGGTTGATTAAAATGAGAGAAAAGCAACATGATTTGAGAGGAACATGTATATTTCAAAAACAAGGGATAAGAACAAATGTAAAAAATTCATTGTATTTCAGTCAGAGGGGTGAAGCTATGGAACAGTTGTAGTGTGAATTTTTTAAAAAAAAGCATGTACCACACTTCACAAGTTTAAAATATTTAAAAATAATTTAATGAACACATATAAAATACATGATTTAAAATGAATGGGAGTAATGTAAACAAATGATTCTCGGAATTGGAATTTTGTGTTAAAGATAATAATTTTTTTCTTTTGTTATGAAGATTGATGCCAAATATGTTTTTGTATAAGGAAGAGGGATAGGCGTAATAAGCTGTAGCTTCAGCCTTCACCCTTTTGGTCTGTTTTAAAGAATATCTACGTTTTTGTTGTTCTGTGAAACCATCGTTACAACTGATGTTTTTTTTTGTTTTTTTTTGTAGTGACCAAAATAAAATGTCAATCATTCTTTCAAAATATCTTTCAGAATCTTCGTTGTGATTAGTCGCCAGCCTCTCCGCACTAATGACCTTCCTAGTTTCATTCTGCAAGTTTTTAAACTCTTCCCAATCCTCTATCTTCCCACTAACTTTGGCTTCATTGTTTGCCGACTCTTTGCTTTTACTTATCGTGATACTACATGACAACACAGTTCTGCAGGAGGGATTCCTATATGGAGGGATGTTTACCTGAGGTCAGTCGCAGGACCTGATGCCACTGGTTTTGACCTGGGGATTGACAGTTCTATCGCAGCCCAACCTACCCCGATAATACACATTAACTTGGATAAGATGGACAACAGAACAGGTGCAGCTCCCTGTCACCGCGGAAATGCGATGGTGATCAAACTGGGACTTTAACGATACAGATGCCTTTCCTCGTTTGCATAAGTGTTTCAGGTTCATCTGGAGAACCGTGAGCTGTCTCAGATACTGACGTCCCAGTAGGCAAAGTAGGAGCTGGATTCAGATGTCTGGATCGACTAATGTTTGTGATATTGAATTGGTTTCCGAGTCAAATAATGAACTTCGGTTTGCACAAGATGATGTAACATTTGCGGTTGAAGAACTTAAAATCATGAGTTGTTTTTCTTCTCCTGCATTGGCTGTTCTCTATAGCAACAGCCCGTGTCATCTCTCCATATATACAGGCTGTGGACAAGCACAGAATCAGAACAGCACGGTACACTGTCAGCCAAAGCACCAGGCGTCTCTGCAGTGGAACTGTCGTCACTGGATGAGAGAGGCAAGTAATTATTCTGTACATATCATTCTCGCTCTTGCTCTCTCTCTCTCTCTCCCTCCCCCCTCTCTCTCCCTCTCCCCTCTCCTTCTCTCTCTCTCTCTCTCTCTCTCTCCCTCTCTCAGTCTCACCATCTCCTACCTCTCTATCTCTGTTATGGCTCTTTTATCTCCCAGTTCCTCCTGTATCGGTCTTACAATATCATTTCTTTCTCTTTGTCTCTCTCTCTGTGCGTCATTCTTCCCTCTGCCTGTGTCCCCATTATCCAATACCCCGCCCCCAGCCGTCCGTTTCTGCTAAAGTACATGTATCCACCTCGATCTCTACCCTCCTATATCGTCTTCATCCCATACAAAGGGAATCTGTGTCAGACAAATCAGCGTGCCGGAGATGTTGGCGAGGTTAAACTCGGCGGTCGGTTAATAATTACAAAACGAACAGTTGGTCTACATGCATCTCTGTCATCTATGAGAAGAGAGAAATCATGGTCAGTGGTGCTCAGGTCCCAGCGACGTCAGTCCATGAACTGAGGGGTGACACTGTTCCTATTAACAACGTTTCCGACAACAGTCGCCAGAGTGAAGGTATGAGCGAAGGGCAGGGCGTGGGATGATGAAAGGGGATATGTTGTGACTGAATGAGTGTGTGGGAAGGTGGCAATGGAAAATCATGTGGATTCCTATAAGGGTATCTACTTTGCTGCAGAAGACAGAGTCATTATTAAACGGAAAAAGATTTGTTGGTGGTGATGCCCAGTTTGTGGAGCTGTACCACCATACCCAGAGACTAAAGATCACCTTATGGGAACAGTCGCTGATCCAGTCTATAGCTGGTACTTTTTCCCGGGCAGGTTGACTACAGAAGCGTCCAATTTTGCGCGTTGTTTTTGCTGATGTACCCGCTGTGTTGTGGACAGCTTTAATTTAAGATTAAACATGGTGGAAACTGGTCTCTGATCTGTGGAGAATCAGAATCAGAATCACAAAAAAATGCTTGAGGATCTTAGCAGGCCAAGCAGCATCTCTGAAAGAAGAAGCACAGTCGTAATTTTGGGCGAAACACTTCGGCAGGACTGCAGAAAATTAACAGTTGAGAAGTAGATTTAAAAGGCACCGGGTGGGAGTGCGAAACACCAGGTGTTTAGTGAAACCAGGAGCTGGGGGCGGGGAGGGGATGATGAAGTAAATAGCTTGGAAGGTGAAAGAGACAGAAGACCATAGAAGAAGAAAAAAGTGGATAAGCACCAGAGGGAAGCGATGGGCAGTCAAGGAGATATAGTGAAAGAGGGTAAAGAGATGGGAAATAGAAAGTTGGGGGGAGGTGTGGTTGGAGGGCATTACTGGACGTTTAGAAAATTGACAATCCATCCACTAGAACAAGCGGAATCGCTCACTGGCCACCGATTTTAATTCCGATTCGTATTTCCATTCCGATTTCTCCATATATGGCCTCTTCCGTTGTCGTCATGGGGTTACGCTTAGTTTAAAGGAACAACACCTTATATTTCGTTGGTATAGGTGCAACCTGACGGCACGAAAAGAGATGTCTCAATCTTCGTGTAATGCCCCACGCCCCCTCCCTTTTCACCATTTCCCATTCCCCCTCCCCCCCTCTCACCCTATCTCCTTTCCCGCCCATCGCCTCCCTCGTATTCCTCCCCCATTTTTATTTATCTTCCATGGCCGTCTGTCTGTTTCACCAAACAAACTCATCACTCCCCCTGCAGGCTTCACCTATCACCTGATGTTTCCTCTCTCTCTCTCTCTCTCTCTCTCTCTCGCTCTCTCTCTCTCTCTCTCTCTCTCTATCCCTCTCTCTCTATCCCTCTCTCTCTCTCTCTCTCTCTCTCTCTCTCTCTCTCTCTCTCTCTCTCCCCCT
Source organism: Hemitrygon akajei (assembly GCF_048418815.1). Lineage (NCBI taxonomy): Eukaryota > Metazoa > Chordata > Chondrichthyes > Myliobatiformes > Dasyatidae > Hemitrygon > Hemitrygon akajei. Next base: position 46,037 of record NW_027332032.1, read on the forward strand.
CTCGCTCTACCCCCCTCTCTTTTCCTCACACCCCACACACACCCACCTTGTAATACTGCTCCGCAGCTTTTTTTCAATCCAGTACTGTCGAAGGTTTTCGGCCGAAACGTCAACTGTATATGTTTTTTTTCATAGATGTTTTCATGTTTTCTGGTCTATTACGTTCCTCCAGCATTTTTGTGTTTCGCTCTGATTTCTGGCTTCTGCAGATTTTCTCTCGTTTGAGAATTCGGGATCATATTTACTATCGCTGACATACAGTGTCTGCAATACAGTGCAAAGACAGAAAGTTAGCAATAAGTACATCAGTATAGATAGATAGATAAATTAGATAGATAGATAGATAGATAGATATGTAGCCCCCTGGTAAGTCTCAGGCTCGCTCAACTCCCTTCCGTCTAGTTGGAGCCGCCTTCAGCCCCGCTGAACTGTGTAATCTGCTTGTGTCGACGCTGTGCAATGTGCCCACCGCGCAAAATAACAGACAGTACACCATATGCGATTAAATGATTACACATTATAGATCTTATTGGAACTATGTACTTAATACAGATACAATTTTAAAGGAAAAGTAAAAGGTTCCAAACTTATCAAAGTCCAAACACTTCGTGCACAACCGCTGGAGCTGAGTTAACAAAGTCTTCTTGCCACTGTTCGATCTCCTCCGACCTACTCGATCCGCCGCCTGGGTCCGACAACGGTGGTCGACCAGATGCTCCACACGAATCTCTCCTCATCTCCTCTCCTCGCCGAAGACCCTGAACCTCGGACTCCTGCCCGGGGTCCGTTCTGTCTCCTAGTTTACAGCATCGCGTCTCTCCCCCAAAGCCCGCTTACAGACCAACAAGAAAGAATAACATCTATCACAATTGGTTAACAAATTAATACAAATCTCAATATCAGTAATTATAAACCAAACAAGCTGTGAGAGAAAGCACTCTCAGCAGTTAACATAACTAAGAAACATTTTTACTTTTAACATAAAAAAGAAGCCTCTTTATTAGGCTTAGCAACAACATAAAAGAAGAAAGCTCTTACACTCCACCCCCCCCCCCCCACCAAATTTAGTCATGTCCTCATGACTTCTAAATAACTCGCCAACCCTTCCTGCAGTCACAAAAAAAAAACAATCTAGGTACAAACAGTGACATTATTCCCGATCTGGGAATAATCTGGGGAAAAAGCATTTTTACTTTTATCATAACAAAGGAGATATTTTATTAGCCTTAGCAGCAACATAAAAGAAGAAACACCTTACAGATAGATAGATCGATAGATAGTGAAATAGACAGATAGATGGATAGATAGATAGATACATACATACATAGATAGACAGACAGATAGATAGATAGATGGATAGATAGATAGATAGATAGATAGATAGATAGATAGATAGATAGATAGATAGATAGATAGATAGATAGATAGATAGATAGACACGCACCAATGGGCAAAGTCTCAGCAGGATGTTTTCCCTGACTCAGATGTTTTGTCTCAGGGACCTGCTCCATCATCCGGCGATGTCATTGACAATCAATCTCATAATGAAGTGTATCATCGTTGACATATTCGGTACAATTTCTGCTTCTGTTCCAACTGCACAGCTTGAGACTGAAAAATTGTAAGTTGCAGTAAATAAATATTTAGGGCAGACAGGAGCTGTCGGGGGAAGAAGGGGAGAGACGTCAGATGAAGTACACTGTATTAGAACTGAGGAAGGAGAGAAACATAAGTTGGTCAGGGCAGCTGAGAAGGTGGGAAGACGCTTTAGAAATGAAATATCTCTGCTCGGTTGAGATTTGACTGAATTGGTTTATCTCTTGTATGAGGTACACTGCAAAGCTTATTTTTACACTCTGCACCAAACTCTCTCCTTGTGTCCGACCAGTCGTACCCTCAACCCGCTCTTACACCTTTCTTACCGCGTTCGTCCACTTCCACTTAATCACTTTTCCTCTCCCGCTTATTCTATCGCATTTCCTCCTTCCGCATCTCTCTAACAGAAACTCTGCAGGCTTTCTGTATTTTCCTGGCGCGGAGGAGTCTACCTGATGTGTTCTAAGCAATGGAGGGTATGGATAGTTCACACAGTGGGAACGTTATCCCATGTTTCAATATGAACTAATATAGATTTAAGAGGCGGGTTGAGAGGCTCACCAGGATAGTAAAGTGACCGGAAACAACTAGGGCTCGCTCTGCTGGTGGCGAGGATGCAAACTAGACTGCGCTGCGGCGGAGTGGGATGGATAGTGGTTGGATAGAGATACGCTGGCACTGCATCCTCAGTCGAGGTGAACCAACTAAAATTGTGGCATTATAGTCAATTTACGAAATCTTTATCAATACAATACACTACAATACCATACAAAGCAATACAATATAATGATACCAGAATTGCCTTGCCGGGCCGATGGACACTTTGTTGTATAACCCTGTGAATGGCAAATACTGGATAGTGACTGTTTCTGTTCCCCACAGGGTAACCATGCTGCCTGTGCTTCTGCTTGTCGCCTCGCTGGTCAGCGTGGAAGTCTTGAGCAAAGGGTGAGACGTGAGCCAAATTCCTTTCCTTCCACCATTCCGCCACATCTGCCGCTCTATCCCGATGCCTTGTATCACTGCCCAGTGCTGCCTCACTGCCCAGTGCTGCCTCAGTGCCCAGTGCTGCCTCCGACCAGGCACTGCCTGCCTCGCCTCCCACCTTCCATCAGTTTTCCTGGACCAGCCTCCCTTCCCAAACCTGCGTCCTTTCACAATCTCCGCCTCGCCAATCCACATCGCTGAAATCCTGGTTCTCCCTGCACGGAACCTGGGGAAAGAACGACAACTGAGTACTCAGATTAAACAACACACAAAATGCTGGTGGAACACAGCAGGCAAGGCAGCATCTATAGTGAGAAGCACTGTCGACGTTTCGGGCCGAGACCCTTCGTCAGGACTAACTGAAAGGAAAAATAGTGAGAGATTTAAAAGTAGGAGGGGGAGGGTAAAATGCGATATAATAAGAGAAGACCTGAGGGGGTGGGGTGAATCTGAGAGCCAAACGGGTGATTGGTAAAAGGGATACAGAGCTAGGGAAGGGAAAGGTTCACAGGACGGGAAGCTTAGAGAGAAATAAAGGGGAGGGGAGCACCAAAGGGAGACGGAGAACAGGCAGATTGATGGGGGGGTGAGAGAGAGAGAGAGAGAGAGAGAGAGAGAGATAAACTAAATATAACAGCGATGGGGTAAGAAGGGGAGGCGCATTAACGGAAGTTAAATAAGTCAATGTTCATGACATCAGGATGGAGGCTACCCATCCAGTATATAAGGTTGTTCCTACAACCTGAGTGTGGCTTCATCTTGACAGTAGAGGAGGCCATGGATAGACATATCAGAATGGGAATGGGACGTGGAATTAAAATGTGTGGCCACTGGGAGATCCTGCCTTTTCTGGCTTACTGAGCGTAGGTGTTCAGCGAAACGGTCTCCCAGTCTACGTCGGGTCTCACCAATATATAAAAGGCCACACCGGGAGAACCGGACGCAGTATACCACACCAGCCGACTCACAGGTGAAGTGTCGCCTCACCTGGAAGGACTGTCTGGGGCCCTGAATGGTGGTGAGGGAGGAAGTGTAAGGGCAGGTGTAGCACTTGTTCCGCTTGCAAGGATAAGTGCCAGGAGGGAGTTCCGTGGGAAAGGATGGGGGGAATGAATGAACAAGGAGGTCGCGTAGGGAGAGATCCCTGCGAAAAGCAGAAGGGGGGGGGTGAATATGTGCTTGGTAGTGGGATCCCGTCGGAGGTCGCGGAAACTACGGAGAATTATACGTTGGATCCGGAGGTTGGTGGGGTGGTAGGTGAGGACAAGGGGAACCCCATCCTGAGTGCTGTGGTGGGCGGATGGGGTGAGGGCAGATGTGCGGGAAATGGGAGAACCTACGCTCCGTCCGCCAGAGAAAGGAGGATATGACAGAGGCCACACATCTTAATTCCACCCCCCATTCCCATTCTGATATATCTATCCATGGCCTCCTCCACTGTCATGATAAAGCCACACTCAGGTTGGAGGAACAACACCTTATATACCGGCTGGGTAGCCTCCAACCTGATGGCATGAACATCGACTTCTCTGACTTCCGTTAATGCCCCTCCCCGTTTTACCCCATCCTTGATATATTTAGTTTTCTTTTCTCTCTGCCTGTTCTGCATCTCTCTCTGGTGCTCCCCTCCCCTTTTCTTCCTCCCTAGACCTCCCGTCCCATGATCCTTTCCCTTCTCTAGCTCTAGTTCTTTTGCCAATCACCCGTCTGTCTCTCAGCTTCACCCCACCGCCTCCGGTCTTCATCTATCATTTCGCATTTTCCCCTCCCCCTCCTACTTTCAAATCTCTTACTATCTTTCCTTTCAGTTGGTCCTGAAGAAGTGTCTCGGCCCGAAACGTCGACAGCTCTTCTCCCTATAGATGCTGTCTGTCCTGTTGCGTCCCACCAGCATTTTGTGTGTGTTGCTTGAATTTCCAGCACCTGCAGATTTCCTCGTGTTTGCTACTCGGATTAAACATTTGTACCGAGTCAAATTAGTAACCGTAGACATTCGGCAACATACCAAATGAGAGCCTCGAACCGAGCTCCTTTAACAATATACAATCGCGCTCCCCTCTCCAACACGGCGTCCTTCTGCAAACCAGCCTCCCACCAGATAACATCCCCCATGTTTAGCGCACGGCTCTCTCAATGTCGTAACTTGTTACACTGTCGCGTTTGATCTGAGAGCCCTTCTCTTCTGATGGCACACATCAAAGAATCCACTGTTTTGTGGAAAGTGTGGGATGCTTGTTTGAATTGTCTATTGAGTTTCTGATTCTCTCATTGTGTTTTTGCTTCCAGTCCTTGCTGGGGATATGATGTCCTCTGTACCACTGCGGATTATCAGGTAATGTGATTGCTGACTATTACTTTTCTCCTCCTCCTTCCACCGGACGTCCCGTCTCTCCTTCAGCCACATCCGTTCTCCCGAGACCCTCCCTGTCACAGGTCATTGTTCACTGTTGACACTTGAGCCTCTAATTACCCGACACCGCTACGTGCAGATTCCCATCCACGCCATTATTCCTCAGGCCGTAGGGACGAATTGTCTCCGCTCCTCCGTCATTGGTTTTGAACCCTGGAATTGCTTTCCGTCAGCACCGGGGAGTCAGACGCAGCTTGAGAACAGCAGCCGGCTGAATACCCACCATGGCCCCACTTCACCCAGGGAGGGAGGGTGAAGAGTAAATTAAGGACTATAAGAAAGATGTGTCATTTGAAGAGTGTACGAAGAAGCTTTACCAGGATGTTTATTGAATTAGTGGGTCCGTGTTCTAGTAGGAATTTGTGCGCATTCAGAATGCTTTCGTTGCAGGAGCGGTAGCTGAGCGAAGTCATTATTGGTTGAAAAGTTTTAGAAGTAACGCTGACGTGTTTCACGTGAGAGGCGGTAATAATAAAAAGTATGTAGGAGGCCGTCAATTGTGAGGTTTTTTTGTCTGTCGGTGGAAGGGCTTCAAATACAACATGTTGAGACTACAAAACTTCTATGCGTGTGTCAGAATAATAGGTAAGAATAACAGGTGTAGAGAAACTTGGTTTTCAAAAGTTATTGAAGCCTTGATTAAGAAAAAGAAAAAAAAAAGAACGTCACAAGTATAGCCAGGTAGGAACCAATGAGGTGATTATGGGGTACAGGAATTGCAAGATAACTCTTGAGAAAGGATTCAGGAAGGATAAACGAAGGCATAACGAGTAGGCAAGATAAACCCTAAGCAATTATACAGAAATGTTAAGAAGGAGACTTCCGGTAAGATGGCGATTGTTTAGCTGCTCCGAACTTTTGTTCCGTTACTGTTGCTATCTTTGCACTAAATGTCTCCATTCTTTAAACCTTAGTTAGGAATTTTTTCGGTATCTCTTACTTGCCTGTGAACATATCTAACTTACAATGTCGAGCAAGAGTTCTAAATCCGGGAGAAAGGAAGCTACGGCTCTCTCAGACGAGACCCTGGCTGCGCTCGGAAAGCTCCGAGACGAAATTTTAAAGGAATTTAAAACCGCATTCAAACAGTTGGAAGACAAACTGGATCGGATCAACGATAAAGTGGACAAGCATGCTGAACACCTATCTCGCATCGATTCGACTTCTGAAGATTTAGAAAGTCGTGTTCGATACTTGGAGACTCTCTGTTCCAGCTTAGAGGAAAAATGTAACAAACTCCTTTCCAAAATGGTGGATCTCGAAAATCGCAGCAGACGCTGCAATCTTAGAATTCTTGGATTGCCAGAGGCCACCGAACAGGGATCAACCGTAAAGTTTATCGCCAAGTTTCTCTGTGAGATATTCGGGAAAGATTTGCTTCTGAACCCGCCTGAGCTCGAACGGGCACACAGAGTCTACGTTCCCCCCAGAATTTTGGGCTCCCGCCCTCGACCAGTAATCTTGTGCTTCCATCAATACCAGGTAAAACACAGTCTGATTGTAGAGGCACGTCGCAGGGGTTCGTTTACTTTCCAGGATACAACCATTCACTTTGTGGAAGATTTTGCACCCCAGACTTTAAAGATGCGCGCTGAGTTTAAAGGCGCAATGAAAGTGCTTTTTGAACGTTGTTTTAAACCTTCTCTTCGTACTCCTGCCAATCTACGAATCAAGCTTAAGACTGGAAAATACAAGTGGTTCAAATCAGTGAAGGAAGCTAAAGCATTTGTGGCAATTCCTCCGGCTATCCAGTCATTTTCGGAATCCGATCGGACCTCCTAAAATGGTGGATAAGTACTCCTCGTAGTAAAATTACTTTTTCTGGACTCAGACTTTACTTGAATCACTCAGACATTATTCATTGAAACTCTAACGGCTGTTGACAATCTCTCACTGGATTTGGTGTGTGTGTAATCTATTTTTATTCTTGTATAACTTTATCTACAGAGTTCTACAACTGACTCTAACTTGTTTTGTAGGTTCAAAGTCTTTAGTGAAGGCCTCCCTGTTTGTTGGTTCACAGTTTAATTGCTGATTTATTTTTCCTTTTTTTAATATTAATTTATTTTATTTTTTTTTCTTTTCTTCACCCCTTTTTTCTAATCTCTGAATTTTTTTCTCTCCTCTCTGTAAAGAGTTGATAAATACTCGTCTTGAATTTATGATTTTCTCCTTCCTCTCCTTTTTTTTTACTGTTTTTTTCTCCCTTTCTCTTACTTTATTCTTCTATAATTTTTCGCGGGTAGGTTAGTTTTGGTTTTCTTCCGATTTTCTCTGTATTAAGTTTTATATTTCTGCAGAAGGTGTTCTAATCTGTAGTTATGTTTTCTAGTGCATAAATTAGTTACTATTTGCTATAGTATTTGTACGGAACTGCTGTTAATGACGCAGATCTGGAAATTGTATTTGGGTTAATTTTTTTGGTAGAGCTAGCTACTTGTTTTGGTAGCCGTCTAGTTTTGGGTTGTGTGAATGGGGTGGGTTTTCCAGTTCCAACATTACTCACTGTATTTATTGTTTCTCTTTATTGCTCAGGACATGTATATGTTTTGATTTTACGAATCTATATTTACATCTCTGCTCCCAGACTGCTATTGTACTGCTTGACTTTTTACATGCCTGCTGCCTTTTATGCATTAGTAATTGATAATGGCTAGTGCACTTAAATTCGTGAGCTGGAATGCAAAGGGATTGAATCACCCTGTTAAAAGGAGGAAGGTATTCTCACATATCAAACAACTCAAAGCTGACATTGCTTTCGTTCAAGAAACTCATATTCGTTGTTTTGATAACTCCCGGCTTCTGTCAAAGTGGGAGGGTCAGCATTTTCATTCATCCTTTGCCGCTAAAGTTAAGGGAGTCTCCATTCTTATTAACTCAAATATTACTTTTAAACTCCATAATAAAATATCTGATACAAATGGCCATTTTATTATTGTTTCTGGTAAACTATATAACACTAAAGTTGCACTAGCAAACCTGTATGCCCCCAACTTTGATGATGTTAACTTTTTGAATGGTTTTTTTCCTCACTACCAGACTTAAACTCATACTCTTTTATACTGGGTGGTGACTTCAACTGTTGGTTGGATCCTAATCTGGATCGATCGTCCTCTGTTACCAGATCACCTACTAAATCTGCCTTAACTATCCAATCGTTTCTCTCTAATTTTGGTATCTCTGGTATATGACGTTTCCTCCATCCTACGGAGAGAGATTATTCTTTTTTCTCACATATTCACCATACCTTCACTAGAATTGACTATTTCTTACTCGATAACCAAATTATTCCATTTGCCCACTCTTGTGACTATCAGAGTATACTGATTTCTGACCATGCCCCAATTACCCTCTCTCTGAACTTTCCTGGTGTCCCTCAGAGGAATAAACACTGGCAGTTTGATTCAACTTTATTATCGGATGATGATTTTTTAAAATTTATTAAGGATCAGATACCCTTTTATTTTAACACAAATACATCACCTGAAGTGCCATCCCAGATTGTCTGGGATGCCAAGAAAGCATATCTGAGGGGTCAAATAATCTCTTACACAGCAAATCTCAATAGAAGATCCCGTGCAGATCGAGCAGACCTCATTAACCAGATTAAAGATGTGGACCAATTATATGCCCAAACTAAGAACCCTGAATTATACAAGAAGCGCGTTGAACTCCAAACCAAATTTAACCTTCTGTCCACTCAACCTGTCGAGCGCCAACTTCTCGAAAGCAAGAGTCGCTTTTACATTCATGGGGATAAGTCTGGTAAATTCCTAGCCACTCAGCTGAGGCGTTCCAAAGCCAAACAACATATTACAAAGATCCGGAAGGAGAACGGAGACTTTACATCTGATCAGTTAGAAATTAATGACGCATTTAAACATTTTTTTTCACGGCTTTATTCCTCTGAATCTCTGAATGACAATATCTCTGTTGATCAATTTTTACAGAATCTGAATATGCCCTCACTTTCATCTGATTTCAAAGCCAAACTCAATGCGCCTATATCATCAGAAGAAATATCTTTTGCAATTTCTGGACTGTTCTCAGGGAAATCTCCTGGACCTGATGGGTTCCCTGTAGAATTTTATAAATCATTCTCTTCACTTCTTTCTGCTCAGTTACTTTCAGTATTATCTGACTCGTTTAATTACGGCAAATTGCCACCCTCTTTCAATGAGACATCTATTATTCTTCTTTTAAAAAAGGGCAAAGACCCAACAGAGTGTTCCTCGTATAGGCCGATCTCTCTGCTCAATGTTGATGTAAAGATCTTAGCTAAAGTTTTGGCTCATAGATTAGAAACCGTTGTTCCCTCCATTATCTCTGATGACCAAACAGGCTTTATTAAAAACCGTCTCCCTTTTTTTAACATTCGGCGCTTATTTAATATCTTATACTCAGCTCCAACTGGATGCGGAGTAAGCATTTGATCGTATAGAGTGGAACGACCTTTTTGCAGTCTTAGAAAAATTTGACCTCGGCCAAAGTTTCATCTCTTGGATCCAATTGCTGTACCTGTGTCCTACTGCTTCTGTTTTAACTAATTTTCAGAAATCCCAAGTATTTCATATCAAACGTGGCACCTGTCAGGGATGCCCCTTAAGTCCCTTTCTCTTTAATTTGGCTATAGAACCTCTGGCGATAGCATTTCGAAACTGTCCTGAATTGACCGGGATTTGGAGAGGGGGTGTTGAGCATAAAGTTTCTCTCTATGCTGATGACTTATTACTCCTTCTCTCAAATCCGTCTACATCCTTACCTCTAATGTTTTCACTTCTTGACCAGTTCAGCCAGATCTCTGGCTATAAACTTAATTTACATAAGAGTGAACGTTTCCCAATTAATAAAGAAGCAGAGAACTAACATTTCGTGATCTCCCTTTCAAAGTAGTCCATGATCAATTTACTTATCTTGGAATTACAGTCACAAGGAAGTTTAAAGATCTCTTTCGTGAAAACTTTGCCAATCTTTCATATGCTATAAAACAGAGTCTGGTACAATGGTCACCTCTATCTATGTCTTTGGTAGGTCATATTAATGTTGTTAAAATGTATGTTCTCCCCAAATTTTTATACTTATTTCAATCTATCCCAATTTTTATTCCCAAATCTTTGTTTTGATTCCTTAGACTATTATTTTGTCATATCTGTGGCAGAATAAGCGCTCTAGAATTAATAAAATCCATCTCCAAGAATTTAAAAAAGAGGGTGGCATGGCTTTACCTAACGTTCGTTTATATTATTGGGCAGCTAATATACGTTGTGCTACCTTTTGGTCTTTCTTCCACGGCCACCCCGAGTGCCCTAACTGGGTGGCAATGGAGTTGAGCTCCACTAAAGAATTATCTATCTCTGCACTTCTTAGCTCTGCACTCCCTAGTAGTATGCCCAGATCAATAGCTAATCCTCTTGTTAGACACACTTTGCGTATATGGGCTCAGTTCAGGAAATGCTATGGTTTCCAGGGGTTTTCCGTTTCCAGCCGTGTCGCACATAATCACCTTTTTTTTCTACCTACTACGTACAATTCAGCATTCCATGTTTGGTATAGGAAGGGCATTAGACATTTTGAAGATCTTTTCATTGATAATCGCTTCGCTTCTTTTCAGCAGCTCTCTGTTAAGTTCAATCTGCCTGACGCTCCTTTTTTCAGATATCTCCAAATCCGACACTTTATTCCTCCTTTAATTCCTAACTTTCCTGAAATGCCTGCGAAAAATGCAATGGACCTATCTCTTTCCACTAATCCACTAGGTAAAGGGTTAATATCAATTATCCGAGATAAACTAGAAGCCTTACGACGGGCCCCTGTGGATAAAATTAAAATGGCCTGGGAGCAGGATTTAAATATCTCCTTATCAGAGGAGAGCTGGGACTCAGTTCTCAAATCGGTTAACTTAACCTCTCTTTGTGGTCGCCATTGCCTTTTTACAGTTTAAGATTGTTCATAGAGCCCATATGTCTAAATCTAAACTATCTCGATTCTACCCTGGCATTAGCCCGCTCTGTGATAAATGCAAGAGGGGCGTGGCCTCTCTCATCCATATGTACTGGTTCTGTTCCAACTTGGAGAAATTCTGGAAAGATGTCTTCACTACGTTATTGTGTATTCTGAATCAGCACCTAGAACCAAACCCCTTAATTGCTCTGTTCGGTTTTTGGGGCGAGATAGATTTATGTCTGGGTCCGACCAAATGCCGAATACTATCCTTTGCTTCTCTCCTGGCTAGACGCTTGATCCTCCTTAGATGGAGAGATGTTGCCCCGCCCACTCATGCACAATGGCTTAACGACATTATGGCCTGCTTGGACCTCGAAAAAATTCATTATTCAGTTCTTAATTTGGATCTGAAGTTCCATAAAGTCTGGGGTCCTTTTATCGAGTACTTTCATAACCTTCCTCTTGACTAGGGTTTTTTTTCCTTCTTTTCGGTCCCATGCTTTCAGCTCCCTTTTTTTTCTGGTAGTAGGCATTATTATCCTCTGTTGCTAAGTGTATTCACAGTCTGGGAGTTTGACTGTCCTGAGTTATACTCTCTATATTGTGTTGTGGTCGATCTGGAGTTGTTGTTGTTTTCTTCTTGTGTTGTGGGGCTTGGGGAGGATACTAAGCTTACTTGTCTTTAATTTAGGTGCTTTTTTGTTAAATTCTCTTCCTTTGTAGCATATTGTTATTGTATGCTTAATTTTGCACTGTATTAATGTTCCTCATTGGGATTTGGGGTTTTTAATTTGTAAAATGTTTTGAAAAACTAATAAAAAAATTTAAAAAAAAGAAATGTTAAGAACAAAGGGATTGCCAAGGACCCAAATTTGCCTGCCTGGAAGATTAGAATCCACATGTAGAGCCAAAACAGATGGGGGAGATCTTAAGTACCTTTTAATGCATTTGTTTTTCCTAAAGATTTGCACACGGATTGTTTGGAAGTGAAGCCAAGCGGCAGAAACTTCATAACCTGAGGCTTACCAGCCTGGATAAATACCCAGGACCTGACAATGTGTTCTCTCGGACGCCACAGGCTGCCAACTCACATATTGCTTGAGCCTGAGCAGAAACATTTAAAACATCCTTTGCAATTGGAGAGATACCAGAGCATGAGAGGATAACCAATGTTATTCCGTTGTTTTTAAGGCTTTAAGCATAAAGCACGAAATTATAGGCCGAAATTTCTGACATCAGTTGAGGAAACGTTACAGGAAGTTATTCCAAGGGACGTGATCTAGAAGTATTTGGATAGATGTTGACTAATTAAGTACCATCGGCATGGGCTCGTGCCTGGTAGTTTATTTCTAACCATTTTTTAGAGTTTTTCGAGGAAGTTATCAGGAAAATAAATGGATGAAGGCAAGGCGTTGTGGGAGAAACCAGGTAGTGGTAGTAGATGGTTGTCTCTCAGACTGGGGCCGGGGAGTACTGATGTGTTATAGACAACAAAGTGTGCTGTGTTCTTTGTTGTTTTCCTTCATCTATATCAATGCGACTGATGATAATGTGGTTAACTGGATCAGCAAAATGTCGATGACACCAAGTCTGGGGGTGTAGTGGACAGCGAGAAAGCCTATTTTGGCTTCCAGTGGGATATGCACCAGCTGGCAAAATCGCCTAAAATATGGCAGGTAGAACTTAAAGCAGACAAGTTCGAGGCTTTACACTTTGGCAGGACTAAACACACGTCAGGACACTGAAGAATGTGGTAGAGCAAAGTGATCTGGAATACGGTCCATAGTTCGTTGAAAGCGTCATCATGTGCAGATACGGTCGTAGAAAAATCGTTCAGCACATTGGCCTTCATTAATCAATGTATTAAGTGCTGGAGATGAGATGTTTAGTTGAACATGTTTCAGACGTTGGTTAAGCCCAATCTAGTGTATTGTCTGCTGTTGTGGTCACCTTCATAAAGGAAAGATGTAATTAAGATTTAAACAGTACAGTGAAAATTTACAAAGATATTGCCACGACCGGAACATCTGCATTACAAGGAAATATTGTAAAAAGTTTCGTCAGTATTTCTTAAAGGATTGAGAGTGGTTTTGAAAGATGTTTACAATGTTACGAGTGGAGTACTTTTTTCCACTGGGGTTGAGTGGGACTACAACCAGCATCCTGGGTCCAGTGTGAAAGTTGAAAAGTTTGAAAGGAACATGAGGAAAAACCTTTTCACTCAGAGGATCATGAGTGTGTGGAATGAGCGACCCGCACAAGTGAGGGATGCGAACTGGATTTGATCGTTTAAGCGAAGATTAGATCATTACATGGATGATGAGGTATGTAAGTCTTTGGTCTCGGTGCAGATCGACTGCAATAACAGTTCAACTTGTCACTGCATGGATTAGATGTGCTGACGGGCTTGTGTTGTACTTCTCTATGTCTCCATGGGATTTTACGGACAAGGTTTTTCACCCCGAGTGCGCTGAATGCTTCGTGCGTGCGACCTGTGTTGTTAGACCATAAGGCCATAAAGTATAGCAGTAGAAATGCGCCATTAGGCCCATATAGACTGCTCCGCCATTCAAACGTGGGCTGATCCAATTCTTCCCTTCATCCCCACTCTCCTGCTTTCACCCTATACCCTTTGATGCGCTGACTAATCAAGAATGTATTTATCTCTGCTTTAAATACACCCAATGACTTTGCCTCCAAAGCCGCTTGTGGCAACCTGTTCTACAGATTTACCACCCTATGACTAAAGTAATTTCTCCGCATTTCAGTTTTAAAAGGACGATCTTCAATTCTGAAGTCGGAGCAAATTGTCTTCGAATCCTCTACCATGGGAAATAACTTTGCCAAATCTACTCTGATCAGGCATTTTAACATTCTAAATGTTTCTAGGAGATCCCCCTTCATTCTCCTAAACTCCAGGGAATATAGCCCAAGAGCTGCCAGATTTTCTTCATACAATATCCCTTTCAGCCTTTTCATTTTAGTGGAAACAGTTACATTAGAGATTTTTTCGCAGGCATTTAGATAGACACCTGAAGGAAAATGTTAGAGTATGGACAACGTGAAGAGAGAGGGACATATTTTAGTTAGCCAGTTGATTACGATTTTAATTGACCCGGCACAGTACTGTAGGCCGAAGGGCCTGTTCCTCTACTTCTCTATGTTCCCTGTTCCATGTTTGATTTGTCACAGCTACCTTGTTACAGACAGTAAATCCGCCGTTATCATTTGCCCCCAACACATTCTGAGGATGTGCAGTGGTAGTTCGCCAGGATTGGCACGCTTCGAGGGCCAACATATCTTCCCACCAATGACTCTCCATGACCAAAACGTCCTTGTAATATGGGAGGATACCAGAGCACCCAGAGGAAACCCACGCGATCACGGGGAGAACGGAGAATTCTTTACAGCCGAGAAGGATGATGTGGACGGCGGGGAATTGAACCCATTTGCGAGTGCTATAAAACTCTACGTTGGTTGTTACAATACGCTGCCGCCTTGCCAGGGTACCTTCGGACCACGAAGGGACTATTGATACATGTGCGCATTACTGAGTGTATCTGTTCAGAGGAACTTCTGCTACTTTAAGCCCTTACACTGGTCAGTGTCATGACATTCTGTTCGTTGCTATGCTCATATCGTTCTGCCTCCCCGTAAGCTAGCCTTCCTCCTCAATTCTGAGACGCACATCACCGAACCCCTCTTACAAATCCGTACAGTAAGAACTCCATCCTCTGTCAACAGTTCCGCCATTACAATGAATCGGTCTGGGTCGGAATGCACGTCAGCCCGGTCATCTTTCGCAGAGCTGTCATGGCACCGCTGTACCACTATTTCAAACAGCTAAACTCGGAAGGTAGGAGAACGCCCAATTTTGATGGTATCGGAAAGAATCTGTCGTCTGTCAACTGGGACAGGCTGTTTCAGACCCTTATGTATTTGTTAAGTTGGAGGCTTTGAAAATTGTCGTTATGAGAGTACAATGCTTGTATGTAAAAGGTAAAAATTACAAGTGTAGAAAACCGTGGTTATCTAGAGATGTGGAGGCGCAGGCTGAGAAGAACTGGAGATGTATATCACGTATAAGCAGGTAGGAACAACATATGTATTTATGGAGTAACCCTAATGCAATGGAACACATAAAAAGGAATCAGGAGCCCCACAGGAAGGCATGAGTTTTCCCCAAAAGACAAGTAAAGGGGAATGATTGGGGATACTACATATATGTTAAGAACAAAAGCATTGCAAAGGACAAATTTTATTCCTCTGGAAAAACTGAATGGTATTCCATGTGTGTAGTCAAAAGAAGTGGGGAGGTCATAAATGATTTTTCTTTTTCATCTGTATTTAGTCAGTAGACCGCTACAGCATCTATAGCACAGAGGCAAAGCGGCAACATCTTCACAGAGGAGGACGTGTTTGTTGCCCTGTCGCAACTTAGGGATGCAAGTGGAAACATCAACGGCGTGTTAAAAGTGATAGTCAGCAGTATGTGATGTATCAGAGGAATGCAGTATAGGTAATGTTGTTGCTGTAATCATGAAGCAGGAAACTATCGGGCGGTCAGCCGGGTACTAATAGTGGTAAAATTAGTTGAAGGTATTCTAATCAAATGGATACATAAGTATCTGTTTTTTACATGGATGAAGATTAATCAGCTTAGCTCCTGCTTATACATTATTGAGGCCGTTGCCACTAAAGTTGATGAAAGCAAGGCTATGGACATTGTATACATGGATTTCAGTATTCCGGTTGAGGAGTGCCCCCGTGTGCGTTTGGTCAAGAAGTTTTGATGCATTCAAGATGAGGTAGTAATTTGAATTAGACACTGGCTTTGCGGAGCAGCGAAGTACATTGTTGCCTCTCTGGCTGGAGACCTGTGACTAGTAGAGAGCCGTAGGGATTGATGCCGTGTCCGTTGTTGTTTGCCATCTATCTAAGGGATCTGAATGATAATGTGGTTAGCTCGATTAGTAAAATTCAGGGACCACACTAAGATTGGGAATGTAGTAGACAGTGAGGAATACTGTCATGGCTTGCAGTGGGATTTGGGCGAGCTGGAAATTGTGCTTAAAACGGCAGATGGAACTTAATTCAGTCAAGTGCGAGATTTGCAACTTCGGTCGGACCAGCCACGGTAGATCTAAAACAGTGAAAGACAGGGCACTGAGGAGTGCGGCAGAGCAAAGGGATCTGGGAATACAGGTCCATATTTGACTGAAAATAGCGTCACAGGTTGATCGGGTCGTAATAAAAGATGTTTGTAGATTAGTCTTAAATAAAAATATTGAGTAAAGGAGATGCGAAGTTATGTTTAAGTTGTCAAAACTGAGAAATAAACAAGTTTGCAAGAGAATAGAAGAATTTTTATAGGGAATTCCTGGGTCTTAAGGACCTTAGCTATCAGGGAATATTGAATTGGTTAGGGCTTTAATTTCTGGAATACAGAACATTTAGAGGAAATTTCACAGAGATTTATTAATTATGATGGGTATAGATAGGTTGAACCATTCAGGCGTTTTCCACTGAGGCTAGGTGGGAATACAAGCAGAGGTTAAGAGTGAAAGTTGAAAAGTTTGAGGGGATCCGTCTGAACTCAAAAGTTATGGCAACGTTTAAAGACCTGGCAGCAAATATTGGTGCATGCGAGATCATCTTCAAAGTTTAAGCGAAGTTTGGATACTAACATAGATGGGGGGAGTACGAAGGGTTAGGATCCCAGTGGTGATCGAAGGAATCGGGCACTTTAACTCGTTCAGCACGGAGCAGGTTGGCCGAATGGCCTGTTTCTGTGCTGCTCTCTTCTATAACTCAATGACTCCATGACTCAGAATGAACTGGATGAGGCAGTGTAAATTGGAATATTAAGCTTGAAGATGACAAGAAGCTTTGCTGTCTTGGAGATAATGTGGAGTATTGCTGTAGGCTGCAGCAGAACAGAGACAGGATGTGGCGGAAGGCTAATAAAGAGTAGGCGTTGTTCAACCCCGACAAGTGTGAAGTTAGATTGTAGAAGGAAATTTGGGATCCGCACCACAGATCCATCAAACCTGCAGCAGAAATTGACATGGTTATTGAGAAGGCGTGTGGTGTGTTGCCCGGGGTAGTGTCAGAAGCAGGCACAATAGATCACTTAGGAAACTCCTTGATAAGCATATGGAGGTCTGTGTGGGAGTGAAAATTCAGATTGAT
The DNA here is from genome assembly GCF_048418815.1 of Hemitrygon akajei. Lineage (NCBI taxonomy): Eukaryota > Metazoa > Chordata > Chondrichthyes > Myliobatiformes > Dasyatidae > Hemitrygon > Hemitrygon akajei. The sequence continues at coordinate 63,165 of NW_027332032.1, forward strand.
CTTAAAATAGCTTGTAATGTAGTCACAACACCGCGGAACGTAGGGTTTGTATTGAAACTAACGCTTTAGTATATTAGTGTTTCCAAAGACATGTTTTAAGGATTATAATATTCTACAACACTTTTAGGGATGGAGATCCAATTGTCTCAACAAGTTCTCATTTCATTCATCGGGCATGGAACGTTTGCAGTCTACCACATGCTTCCCAAAGAGCTCTGGGACAATCCTCCAACAGCAACCGACCCACGAGTGAGTACCAGCTGAAAGCGGACAATACGTTGTACTGTGTCTGACCCCCATCCCCCTCAATCTCTAGAGAGGCAGGTGTTCAGGAAGGAGTCCTGCAGAATCGTCTGAATGTAACTTCTTTATCAGCATCTGAAATCAGACACAAGTACTTGACCAGGAGGAAAAACTGGAGTTGGTTCAGGTGTTTGAGATTAAGTCCCAGAGATCTGTCAGCACCGAATAATGTCAATGTTTTCCAGGAGGGTGTGGAATTCGGCACCGCAAGACGCTTTTGCTGTCCAATACGAAGGAAGAGTTTGGGGTTACTTAAATGCACACGGTGCAAAAGGACGAACATAGCATGATTATCTGAAAGGGAAATCATGCCTGACAAATATGCAGGTATTCTTTGAGGAAACGACAGTCCGGTCTGAAACAAGGCGAGGAAGTGTGATAAATCAGTGTATCTGAATCTGAACCTGAGGTAGATGCAGTGAGTCATGGTGGGTGCGTTTCTAACGGGTTGTTTATGTCCCGAGATACTGAAGGGAGAGGAGGTGTAGGGGCTGCAGGGGAAAGTATCGCGGGTCCGGAATCTGGGCGGTGAGCAGAACTGCAAAGTGATCTCAGATGTGACTTGACAACTGATTGAATGGAAGAACAGGGCCGAGAGAGGGGGTTGGTGAGTTGGAATTTCCCTGTTCCAATTTTACGCTGTTTGCATCTTTCAGGTGTTTATCACTCATTTCCCAATGATGGATGTGTTTGCCAGGATTATCCTTTGGGAAGTCATAATCGACGCACAGGATTTCATCCGCACGCTCACTGAGCAGAATGTCGCTGTCAACAATTCCAACTTCTTTGTGTATTCCTGCTTGGGGTAGGTCACACAGAGGGCGTTTAGTTGGGTCTTTTGTGTGATCAGTGGCCAACGGGCTGAGGGTTTTCTCTCACAAGTGTTTTCTAGAAGAAAGATTACCAGGCAGCCTAATTAACACTTTCCTAGAACGTGCTGTAACCATGTATTAGGAGCCAACATATCATGTGCACATCTTCCTCATCCAATCCCACAGTTTCCCAATATCCAATGACAGCAGCATGCCTCCACATAGGACAACCACACACCCGTGGTGTGAGGAACACTTACTCCGAGGGTGAATCCATCACTCTCACCACGTCACCAATAGCAAATGTCTTAACCCCATGCAGATACAGCACTGGAAAGTGAAACACGAGATTTCACCCAGGTTAACCAACAAGCACTCTTCCCTCTCCCAATCCCTGTCCCGGGCAAAAGATCTGCTGGTGCTCTGAGACAACGGAGAGCAGAAAGCAGAGCCACCATGTAGTGTCCTGTTTTGGATGCCCAGACACAGTTGATCAGCATCTTTGTCCCACCTTCCTGCAAAGTCACTTCATGCACTGTCAGAATCATACCATTATCACTGTCCCATCTAAAGACAGCACCTCGCATGAAGGCACCATGAATCCCCGTGTTGTGCGAGGCGGCATTGTGTACGTCCTGCTGAGCGAGCAGTGAACCACGTCTCTGGGTTCACCTCGCTGCACACGACTGAGGCTTCTTCAGATTCTGGTGCCAAAAAACAATTAGCGGCCAAAGGCTCGGAATAGGCGAGTAAATGCATGAGGAAGATTGTCTCTGTGAGCGAGGCGATAAATAAATCAGAGGCAATGTATCATTAGGGTGCTCACGCTGACAGAGGGGTGGAAACTCTCCCCTGGTAAACCCCATCACCTCACGCTGCTCTTTCAAAGGGAAGGGACCGTTTGAACGACTGTCCTCGTCTCTAAAAGTGAATGGCTGAATGCTGTTCGATCACAGAGCCCTGCAATAAATTCTTAAGCGTTTTAAATTTTCCTGACAGATTTCTCAGTCAAGATCTCCCCTGTACAAAACATTGCTGGCCTGAGACTGTTTTATCACAAGATACTCCAAAGTTTCACCCTCAATAATGACTCAAAAATCTCATCAGCAGGTAGCGGTACACGGACGATTTATAATTAGTTTTCCATAAGATAATGAGATGTGGGAGAAGTATTGAACCATTCGGCCAATCGAGACTCTCCACCATGTTATCTTGCCTGATTTGTTATCCCGCTCGTCTCATTTCTCCTGTTTAATTCTCTGTACTTTGTTACCTTTACGAATCAAAAGCCGATCAAACTCCACCTTAAATAAAATCACAAACATGGCCTCCACATCCATGGCAATGAATTCTTCAAATTCAGCATCTTCCGATCCTCATGTGCTGTGCTGTACTACAGCATGTTCTATTAAGCTGGGGATTATATGGGAGGCAGGGTTTAAGAGTCGACAACAACATTGCGGCCGAAAGGCCTGCACTGTTCTGTACTATTCTATCTTCTATGTTCTAGCGAAAGGAATTCTTCATCCTCTCTTAGGTTACGCACTCTGCTCCAAACCCCAATCCCCCATAGGAAACGTCCTCTCTCCAGCTACTCTAACCAGGCCGTTCAATGGTCCATGGTTTTCCAGCTCATTCTTCAAAACTACATCTATCGTTGACCTGAGAGTCTCTCGCTAATTTTATACCTTCATCTTATCCTTGAAACAGTCTGTAGCTTTAGGTAAAAGAGTGTAAATGGATGTGGACTGTTCTGTTTGCGAGCGGGACGGTAGATGAACCAGAGCCGCTGCAGGATCGGTTGGGTGTCCGTGCCTACGGAATGGTGGGAACGCTCTGGCGCTGTCAGATAGAAGGCTCGCTTATCACACTGCTTCTCCGAGGGGTGAAACGGTGTGAAAGGCTACACTGTGTGTCCCGAGAGAGAAGCTCGGTCAGTGTTCCAGAGAACTCTCCGGTTCAGGCATCAATAGAGGGAAGGAATTTGGTGGGATTGTTGAACTTGATGTTGACTTCTAAGGGGTCAGTGTGCCCAGAGGGAAGGTGGGCTGGTATCCCAGCGCTGCCACTGAGCATCTTTGGAAGGGTTCAGGCGTAGGGTGGCAGTGATAAGGGAAGAGTTGGTCACAGTTAATTGGTTGATGTGCGGTCTCTAATTCTTTGTTTGTTTTTTTCACAACCACGATTAGGGAGCCAGTGGAGTTCGATCATTGGTCGCAAGGGTAAGTGCAGGGGAATGTTGTGACTGTGATTGGGTCAGTTAATGAATCAGAGATGCTGCAGTATCAGGTGGGTGCTCATGCTGACGGTCGGTCAGGAACAGGAAGTATAGAACACTAGACCTCTATGTTCGCCCATTATCCTTGATTGTTGCCGCCTCAAGACCTTCATTCCTACAGAGCTGTCTTTTTTTTTCTATTATCGATGCGTCTAAGAGTTTCTTAAATGTACCTGATAAATATGTATCTTACCGGACTCCAGACACCGCGTTCCACACACCCACCATTATGTGTAAATAGATACGCCAGGCAGCCCCTATACCTCCGTCTAAATACTTTAAAATTATATCTCTTGGTAGTTATTTCCACACTGGGAAAAATGTCTGGCCAACCACATGACCTATGCCGTTTAAATTGTAGAACCCTATGCAGTCGCCTTTCACCCTCTTCGCTCTAAAAGGAAAAGCCATAGCTCGCTAAACCTATCCTCATATGAATATCCCTCTAGTCTAGGCATCATACTGGTAAATCTCAGTTTTTTAGCTTCGAAAGCTGTTACGTACTTCCTGTGCTGAGGCGACCAGAATTGAGCACAATATCCCAAGTTTAAATGAGCGGCAACATTATTCGCGGCTTTGAACTCAACCCCTCAACGACTGAGGCCAACATCTCATACAGTTTCATAACAACCTGGTCAACTTGCGTGTCAACGTTCATGAGTCTATGAGCGTGAAACTAAAGATGACTCTGTTCTTGCACACTGATAATGAACCTGTCATGAACCCTGCATCTTGCATTCAAATTCGACGTTGCAAAGTGTATCACTTCACACTTTTCCACATTGAGCTCAGAGTTTGCCAATTCTCAGCCCAACTTTGCATTCCTCATTGCCCTGTTGCAACCTACATCACAATCCACACTATCCCGAAATGTCATCTGGAAATGGAACAGCCTAATCACCCGCTTCACGAACAGATTTCTGCGAAACACCACTGGTCACTGACCTCCAAGCGAAATACCCTCCACCTATTACCACACTCTGTTTTCTGTGGGTAAGCTAGTTCTATCTACAGTAGCCACGTTTGTCTGCCGCCCATAGCTCAGAAAGTTTTCCTAAAATCTTCATCAGTGTGCTTTGTCTAATAATTAAGAATTTGATTCAGTTCCTAAGACATGTCCTGCCCCTCTCACAGCCATGATCAGACTATCGCTCTTCAACTGTCCAGAAATACTGTCGAAATATATCCTCCAACAGTTTGACCGCAGGTATGTTGGGCCTACTGGTCTGTGATTCCCAGCGTTTTCCCCCATTCTTTCTCTGGTCAAACGAATAAACGAATAAATGTCAACGTCCAATCCTGTGATACTATTGCAATAGCCAGATGACACAGAAAGGTCATTACCGAAGGCGCAGCAGTATCTTCCATCCCTTCCTGTAGAAAACTGGGATACATCCCCTCCAGCAATAGGAATTTATGTACCCTATTGTTCTCGAAAATTTCAGCTCATCCTCTTTCTAAACATCGATATGTGCAAGCATATCAGCCTCTTCTACATCATGCTCACATTTGAAAAATTCCCTCTCAATTGTGAACACTGAAAGAAAATATACATTAAGGACCTTCACTATCTGGGCCCACCTCAGGCGCATATTTCCTCTGTTATTCCTGATCGGTCCTACGCAGTCATCCGTCTGATCTTCACATAGGTGTAAATGGCCTTTGGGTTTCTAAGCTCCTGCCTGGCTAACTTGTAGTTCATTTGAAACCTCTCTGATCCCTGCTTCCTAAATCTTAAGTCTGCTTCTTCCTCTCTCTGGACTATCTCTTGTCAACCATGATTCCTTTTCTCTACCATCGCCGACCCTGTCTCAATGGGACAAACCTATCCAGAAGAACATGCCAGCTCTTCCTTAAAAAAAAAATCCACAGTTCAGTTGTGCATTACCCTGTGTATTTCTCTTCCCAATTTACGTTTCCAACTTCCTGACTAATAGCATCGTAATTCGATCTCCCAGAAATCAACTGATTTATAATACCGTCTCTTCCTATCCTCATTCAATGCCAGGGTAAAGAATAGGAGTTGTGGTCACTGTCTGTGATAGGAGGTCTGGCAGTATCGCATCGGGAAATATGGCAGGTGACCTGGTTCACTGGTCTAATATGGCGTTTCCTTCAGATGTTCTGCCACTAATGAGTCAGAAACCATTTATGGGTTCCTCAAACAGATTCTGCCAATCTAAACTTTTTTTTATCAAAGGAGGTTCCAATCAATATAAGGGAAGTTAATGTCACAATACTAAACGTCTTTATGCTTACATATTTCCAAAACTAATCTCCTGAATTGTTCCTCGGTTGTTATTTGGCTATTTAACTGGTCCGTCTACTTCATACTTCCAGTAACATATCTACTTTTCTGGATTCTGACTCCATCCATATTGACTCACTGAATGATCCGACCTCGACTCCTCTACTTGTGCTGCTGTGAGATTATCTGACTCTTGCACTTTCCCCCCAGTCCCGTTTGAAACATAGAAGCTCTGGAACATCCAGAAGTGATTCTTGCCCTTGTAACGACAAAGCCTCAGTTATGGCCATAACTCTGTAGTTCCATGTACTGAGCTGCTCTCGAAATACAGCTCCCTTGTTCCCACACTTCACGCATTAAAATAGGCGCAGTACAATCCAACCTACTATCTGTAGGTTCACCGCCTCTCCTTCCTCACAATGTCCCAATACGCCACTGATTTTACCTCTGACATATCCCATTCCCCTCCCGAATTATGTTTCCATTCCCCGCAACCTCTATCAAACCTGTCTGCAAGATTTCCCTCCAGTTCATGAGGCGAAGTAGTTACCGAAGCGGGTTTTGGGATACAGGATCCACCTCTATTTGGAAAGGTTGGTGTGATTAGGCATAGCCAGGGTGTCTTTGTAGAAGGAAAATCACGTTCCATAAATTTGATCAGGTGTTTGGAATAGGTAAACAAGAGGTCTGACACGGTCCCAAATTGTAAGATAGCTGAAAGGTGACATACAATGGATCCCTCTGGATAAATGGTGGATCGGGGGGATTGGAAACACAGACAGAGAGATGGTGAAGATGTCTGACCCGTTGCCCTGCAGCTGTAAAATCATTGGCACCCAGAGTTGAGAGGTCACCTGACAACTGTTCATCATGTTGTTTACACTTCACCTGCAGGATTGTGTACACACCTGTGGTCACTACAATATTGAAGGGATGTGATTTTGCTTGAAAGGGCGGAAACAAAGAATCTCATGGGCGTAGGAAGTCAGACTACAGACACGGGAGTTTCTAGCTTAGAAAATTCTAGCAATAAGTCACCCGTTGCTTCTGTGACGCCGCTGTTTTTTTTCCTTTGGAGGGGGACCGGTTTAATGATGAAGTGAACAATACTTTCAGTAAAGGGACTGCTCTTCCACACTCAGGAACATTCCCCTCAACTCTCTGTTATATCTTTCAGTCAGGAGATATGGCTCGTTTCCACTGGCGGATTCGACTGCCCGGCCCCGTGAGGCCAACGAGGACGCTTTGGATCCTCCGCTTGCTTCCTGTTAAACGCCGCTTTCTACATGCTCTCCACTGTTAATTCACTCCCAACACCATCACTCAGTAATCTCAGCACTGGCCTGTTCACCCGTGGGGTAATGCCAGAGATCGAATACCCGTGACCAACCCGTGTGGGATCATCACCTACTCTCACAGGGGCCGCAGAGTGGCTGTATTGGGAGCCCAGTTCTGGGACATTGGCAACCATGGTCCTACGGCTGACACAGGACTATCTGACCTTTGTAATGCGATGTGGCCCAAAAATGATATTACCTTGTCGGCCTGGTTCGATTTGTCACGATTACCAGACAGATTGGACGTTTCCTAGGATCTCTTTCATTCCCGGCGTAACAGTATGATAGATAACACGTCCAAAACCACGAGGAATCCCAGACTGACGTTTGAGTTTCGAGTGGAGGTCTGTGTCTCTTATGCGAGTGCACGGCGGAAAGTCAAGAGACACGGGCCACTTTTGTCGGACCGCACGGGTTTTCGGCACCAGAGCTATGTAAATACTGGGCAGAACAGCCGGCGGATGTTTGATATGATCCACCTCCTGTGTTGATGTAACTGTAAACACTCTCGTGTACTCTGATGGTAGCAGGGGTTCTAATATTTCTTTTTCCACGGCATGTGGCAGCTCCTTCTCGGAGCTCACTACTGACCACACTGCCTTTCTGACATCTGTCCCGCGGTGGTATAACCATTTCCCAAATTAACTGCATGAATCAATAAAGCCAACTCTGTTTGCATTAACTTGGTCTGCATCTCTTGTCAAACGCTCGCTGCTGTCAAATCCGACTGTTCATTGGGAAGGTACATTCAGCCCCACCGGGAATAACCAGCTCCTAGGGCAGTGAAAACAGCATGCTGACACACCCATACTAACAGCTCACCCCTCTTCCCTTCCAACACTGAGCCACTCTGTGGAAAACTGTCAGCTGATAGTGACGCCGCCTGGGGTGCGGGGAGGGTCGTGTGGAACCGGAGCGGTACACCGTCAGGGAAAATGCAAGCAGTCACATTACTAACGTGGGCCTACAGCCCAAATTGTCTCTCCCACCATATTGGTATCACATGCCGTGAGGTTAGATAGGTCTGAGTTGATGGCTCGGATAGTCAGAGCGCAGGAGGATAACCTGTCCGTGGGGTAATGCCTGACTTACCAGCTATCACTGGACAGACGCCATACCCACAACATTCCCCCTCTTAACCACCTCCATCCTTTCGCACGACTGTCAATCTACTCGGGGAGAAGCACCAAACCCATAACGTTATCTTGCAGAGAGACAGTGACATCTGGAATGGGAGGTGTGAGAATCAGAGAACAGTGATATTATGAATCAGCGTGTGGAGAGGGGGCATTCGATGACGGGCCAGGGAGGGGCGTGGTGTGGATACCGTTGGAGGTGATGTTGCTGCCGGAGGGGGTGATAATTGTTTAGAGAGAGAAAGTATTGGGGTGAAGAGAGGACGAGGGGCTCGGAGACGTAAACAGCAACATCTGAGAAGGGAGCTGTGGCTGGGCGTGACTGTGGAGGTGATGGGGGGGGAGATGTGGATGAGTTCGGAGAGTCTGATTACCGAGGGTCCCGGGAGGGAGCGCCGTGTGTTTGACGGTGGGGATGTCAGAATCAGATTTAATATCACTGGCGCATATCTAGACTTTTGTTGTCTTATGGCACTGCGACAGAAAATACAAAGTTACAAAAGAATAAATTACATTGAAAAATATATATTAATATTAATTACGTATTTTTCAATGTATACGTAGTTCATAAAGAGAGGGAAATTATGTGGGCGTATATATGAGCTCATTTTCTATTCAGATATTTGATGGCGGAGGGTAAGAAACTGTATCTGAAATGTTGAATGTGGGTGTTCAGGCACCGTTAACTCCCCCTGACGTTAGCAATGAGAAGAGTGCGTGTCCTGGGTGATGGGGATACTTAGTGATCGATGCCCTATCTCTGATCATCGCCTGTCGAAGATGCCTTTGGAGCTGGAGAGGACAATGCCCGACATCAATTTAGCTGAGACTGCAACTTTCTGTAGCCTTTCCGATCCTGCGCAGTGGCCCCCTGAGAAATGGGTGGAGCGTCGGAGGGTTGATCACTGAGAGTTCAGGGAGGAGTAGCAGTTCTGGGAGATTGACTGTCCACCCATCTCGTTAACACAGTGAGGGACGCGGAGCACACAGGCTGCCTGCGAACTGCAATGGACCGACCCTGTGGTTGTTCCGGTATTCGCAGCAGAGCAAAGCACAGGAGGCCAAACGACCCCTAAAATTACCGCTGGCAATCTGTATAACCATGGTTAATCCTCCCATGTCTCAGCTCCTCTCCTATGCCGGACACCATCGCCCACAGCTCCTCCATCATTTAAGTATGCACCCGTCTCCACTTTAACTAGTGGATGCAGCTACATGAGAGAACGAATGACCCCGTGCCGCGCTTAAGCGTGAAAATTGTTCTGCTCCCTCCCCGGCAAATACCTTTCACCGAATCCCTCCGGTTTCCATCCTCTGCTGACACTCTGCGATCAGACGCGTCCTGTCGGGTTACCTCCCAACTGACCCTTCCGGCTAGACAATAAGACCGTAACATATACGAAAAAGCTCTAAGCCAGTTGGATCATCGAGTCTGCTCCGATCTCTCTCAGACCAATCTTCTGTCTTCCCGTAACCCATCATGCCCCGATTAATCAAGTATCTATCAATTTCTGCCTTTTATATATCAAATAACCCGGCCTCCACAGATGTCTCCCTAAAAAAATGATCCCGATAATCCATTCCTCCCTCCTACACCAGTTCTTCAGCCACACATGCACCTGTCAGATCATCCTATCCTTACCTTCACTGGCGAGTGCACAGGCAGTGGTCTAGATATAACTACCATGAATGTCCTGTTCGTCCACTTTCTGTGTGGCTCCATAAAATCTCTCTTCAGTGTCTGCTTATTTCCCCGTGTATGTTATCGGTGGTCAGATGTATCTCGGCTTCTGGTTGCTCACACTCCCCCGTGAGAATGCCGTGGAGCAATCAGAGACTTCCCTGACCCTTGTGCCTCGGAGAAACATACCGTCCAGGTGCCACTATCGAGTCGACAGAATCTAGCCTCTGTTCCTCTGACTATTTCATCTTCCATCACCATCGCAGTCTTCATCTCTCTGTTCTTCCATGCTACCAGAGTGCCAGACACCATATCACTGCGACCACCTGCTCCCCACCCTGGAGCAGATGTGTATATCAGGAACGCTGGAGATATCCCAGAATTCCTACATCTAACGCACAGAACAACTCCGGAGAGATGTTGCTAACATTAAGTTGCTGCACAAACACTTTTATTTATGGGGTAACGAAGACCAAGTTCAAGCAACAGTTCATCAGTGTAAAGAAATGTCCATTTCTGGCAATTATTCCATTAATTGATAAACATAATATCTAAGTTCTTCCCGGAGGCAGTCGCAGTGTTTTTCATCTTGACACTATAGAATTGGCGCTCATCAGAGAACATGGCAGCAGGTAGAATAAAACTAGTTTAGAATCCGGGAGTGACCGAGCGAACGCAGCTCCCGAACTTCACTTCCTACCGATTACTAAACTCTTCCTCCCTTTTATTTTTCTTTTTTCATTATATCTCCGGTATCGTCAGAACCACAGCACGTTCGATAATGAATCCCATACCCCAGTGTAAATTTCCATCGGTCAAGTGACCGACAAAGCCGCAGCTTCCTGTGACATGGAGGAAAAGGAGATGCTAGCGGAAATACTGCCGTCTAGAGGCGAACTGGCGGAATTCGCGCTGAGCACTCCTGAGAACAGATCGGGCCTGGTTCCTGCTCGGATTGAGTGGGCAGCACGGCAAAGAGATTTAGCTGATTTCACTCTACATCGGCACGCCCTTCAACACGCTATGAGCAGACAACATCCACGTGCACAGAGGTCCTAACTTCAACGTTCGGGTTTACTTGTCTCCACCGAGTTGGTATCAACTTTCTAATGTGTTTACCTGAACAGGTAATGACTCAACTAGGTTCCATTATCATCTATTACCACCTGCTCTCACCAACGCAGAGGTCAGACCGCCAATCTACAACAGCAACCACTTTGACAGTGGGATCGATTGTAACTTTGACACTGATGTTGGCAGATTGGAGGGGAAGTGCATTCACACCGGGTAAGGTTCTATTTGAAGTGAGTATTCCTGATGTTGAGGAGATGCCCCGTCGGCAATTAGTGATGAAGATATCCAGAGCAGGCAGAGAAACAGCGCGCTGAGTCCAAGAATAGGTGGAGGGTTGGAGACAGGAGAATGTACCGTCGGTACTGGGTGGGGAATTCTCGCCGAAAAGGTGTGCTCGGAGACAGACCTGAATGTGAAATAAACTTATCGTCCCAGCAGCAGCTCCACCCGAACATCTGAGAAGCTCCAGTGAATTGTTTATGAAAGTGTTTGCAGAAATACCTCACAGACTAGACGTATGTGATGCGTATAACAATGACGTGGCATTACATTTTCCACTGAGGTGGTATACTTCGATTAATCCCCACGCGGAACTGGGAAAAGCATGCTGCAGAGAGTGAGAGACAGAATGGAACCAAAATCACCAATTTAGTGTAAGGGGATTTCTTCTTTTTCTTTGTTACTGTGTATGTAATCAAAATGGCTTCTTTGTTGTGTTAAAAGTAGGAATACTTCTTTGTTGCGAGAGAGTGCTGGAAGCTTGTTTGGGTTAAAATTTACTGATAGCGAGAATTGTATTCCTTTGTAAACCAATTGGGATTAATGCTGTTCTTTCTTCTGAGTCTGTAAGCAATTTTTGGCGGGCTTTTGGGGAGATCGGCGTGAGGGGTTGAGAGAGAGAGGACGCGATGCTGTAAACTGGGCGAGGAACGGACCCCAAGCGGGGGTCCAAGGCCAGGAGGTACCCCGAGGAGAGGAGACGAGGATAGATGTGCTTGGTTGACCACTTCGGGTGGTCCTGTGCGGCGAGTCGAGGAGTTCGGAGGGGATCGAATGGTGGCCAGAAGACTTCAGTAATTGAGCTCCAACGGTTGTGCACGAAGTAGTTTGGACTTTGATAAGTTTGACGCCTTTTCTTTATTTTCTTTTCCTTCATGTATACTGTATCGTTATAAATTACTTAGTTATAGTAATCTTTATAAACTGTAATCATTTAATCGCATATGGTGTCCTGTGTTGTTCTTTGGCGAGGCGGGGAAATCACACGGCATCCACACAAGCTGATTACCCAGTTTGGCGGGGCCGAAGGCTGCTCCTCCGGGACGAGAACGAGCTGATCGGGCGTGGGTGACCCAGGGGGTTACATAAGATTTCCTTTCACAAATCCATGCTGACTTTGTCCGATGAATCCACCTCTTGCCAAATGAGCTGTTATCACATCTTTGATAACAGACTCTAGCATTTTCCGCACCACCGATGTCAGACTAACCGGTCTATAATTCATCGTTTTCTCTCTCTGCTTCATTTATTTAAAATGTGGGGTTACATTAACCACCCTTCAATCCTCAGGAACTAATCCAATATCCAAGGAGGTTTGAAAAATTTTCACTAATGCATCTACTATTTCCTGAGCTTCTTCCTTAAGCACTCTGGGATGCAGACCATCTGGCCCTGGGGATTTATCTGCCTTTAATCACTTCAATTTACTTAACACCACTTCCCTACTAAAATGTATTTCCCTCAGTTCCTCCATCTCACTAGACCCTCGGTCCCCTACTATTTCCGGAAAATTATTTATGTCCTCCTCAGTGAAGACAGAACCAAAGTAGTTATTCAATTGGTCTGTCATGTCCTTGTTCCCCATGATCAATGCACCTGTTTCTGACTGTAAGGGACCTATATTTGTCTTAACCAATCTTTTTTCTTTTCACTTATCTATAAATGTTTTTACAGTCAGTTTTTTTTTTGTTCCCTGCCAGCTTTCTCTCATAATCTTTTTTCCCTTTCCAATTAAGGACTTTGTCCTCTTCTGCTGGACTCTGAATTTCTCCCAGTCCTCAGGTGTGCCGCTTTTCCTAGCTAATTTGCATGTTACCTGGAATTGATACTATCCATAATTTCCCTTGTCTGCCACGGGTGCACTCCCTTCCCTGGTTTATTCTTTTGCCAAATTGGGATGAGCACTTGTTGTAGTTCATCCATGCGATCTTTAAATGCTTGCCATTGCATATCGACCGTCAACCCTTTAAATTTCATTAGCTAATCTATCTTAGCTAATTCACGTCTCATACCTTTAAAGTCACCCTTCTTTAAGTTCAAAACCTATGTTTCTGAATTGACTATGTCAATCTCCATCTTAATGAAGAATTCCACCATATTATGGTCACTCTTACCCAAGGGGCCTCAGAAACGCCTATCTATTCCACTTACAATCGAATCCCCTTTCACTACAGCTCTCCCGTTCCTTTTCCTTCCCTCCTGTGCCGCAGAGCCACCCATGAACTCGGCTACTCCACCAAAAGTATCCAAAACAGTATATCTATTTAGGAGGGAGACTCCTGCACTACCTGCTACTGCTACGCTGTCTAGTGGCCACCAAATTAGGTAAATTTTGAAAAAAAGTTTTCGAAAAGGGCGATAAAGATAAATATTCTGGTAAGGGGGAATATAGAAGGAAACTCATTTACTCTATTGAATATATACGCACACTCGGGAAGTGATATTGGTTTCTTTCAGAACATTACTGATATCCTGGTAACGGAAACAGAAGGTCTCCTGATATGCAGGGGAGAACTAAATTTACAATTACAGCCAAACTTAGAATCTTCCAATAGAAAAACCTATGAAACAAAATCTTTACATAAGAAAGTTAATACACTTTTTGCGGATGTTGGTTTAATTGATATATGGAGGGACCTTTTCCCCGACAGAAGGGATTACACTCATTATTTCTCTCCCCATTCTGTATATACAAGAATAGACTATTTCATAACATTTGGAAAAGACAAAGACAAAATTAACAACTGTGGAATTGGGACAATAGATGTAAGTGACCATGCACCTATATATTTAGCTGCTGATTTTGGCCTACAACCAAAGAATACTATTTGGAAACTAAATTCAAGTCTACTCAATGATCCGTACTTTAAGGAACAAATTAAAAAGGAATTTAGTCTCTACTTAGAATTAAATGATAATGGAGAGGTTCCACCTCCCATTTTATGGGATACTCTGAAGGCGGTCTGAAGAGCGAAAATTATAGCGATATCTTCATATAAAAAAAAAGGAATAAAACATTAGAAGAATTACAAAATAGGCTGAAGGAACTAGATAACATCAAAAATTGAATTTGGCACAGGATACAGTAGGGGAAATTAAAATAATAAGGAATGAAATTAATAGTTTGGCTACGCAAGAAATCAGGAAAAAAATAATGTTTCTGAAACAGAGACATTATGAAAGTGGATCGAAGTCTATGAAAATACCTTCGTGAAAGCTAAAAAAAAAAGACAGCAAAAAATACAATTCATAGAATTAGGGACCCAAGAGGGAAAATAATAAAAAAAAAAGCTGAGTGAAATACAAGAAGCTTTTGAAGTGTTTAACAAAACTCTATATTCCAAAGTTCCAGGGGGAAGCATAACCCAAATTGACACCTTCTTGAATTCTCTAGAGTTACCTACTTTAAGCGAAGAACAAAATAGGACGATGACTGCTGACATAACTGAAGTTGAATTAAAAGCTGCAATTAGTAGGCTTAAATTAAGGAAGTCACCAGGATCAGATAGGTATAAGGCAGAGTGGTACAAAGAATTTAAAAATAGGTTAATTCCTGTTTTACGCCCCACATTGAACTGGGCTCTAAAAAGGCATAAATGCCACCCAGTTGGAAGTAAATGATAATCTCAGCTATACCGAAAGAAGGCAAGGATAAAATGGAATGCGGGTCATTTAGACCAATATCCGTTCTTAATGTAAATTTTAGATTATTTACCTCCATCATGGCCAAACGATTAGAGGAGTTTCTACCCATACTGATACGTAACGATCAGACAGGTTTTATACGACAACGCCAGACACAAGACAATATACGAAGGAAACCTCACATTATGGATCATATACAAATTAATAAAATCGAAGAAATAGTGATAAGCGTGGACGGTGAAAAAGCATTTGATTCGGTTAATTGGAATTTCCTTTACAGAGTTGTACATAGATTTGTTTTCCAAGACACAATTATTAAAGCTATACATGCACTATATTACAATCCTACGGCTAGGATTAAAATCAATGGAGATTTATCAAATAGTTTTACCCTGGAAGGGGGCAGCAGACAGGGTTGTGCATGGTCACCGCTACTTTTCGCGTTATATCTGGAACCATTAGCTCAATGCATCAGGCAAATGAAGATATCAGGGGAATTACTATTAAAGGGACAGAGCATAAATTGGCTTGTTATGCGGATGACATTTTGATCTATGTCGGGCAACCAACATACTCTTTACCTGAATTGATGCAATCCTTTGAGCAATATGGTTAATTATCAGGATACAAGATCGGCATAGATGAAACACAATTACTTCCATATTACTATAGCCCACCAAGAGAAATTGAAAGTAAAAAGGTTTGTAGATACCCCTGGGCATGGCACACAGATTCTTTCATATATTTGGGCATCATTATGCCAAAGGATTTGGCAAAATTATTAGAATGTAATTATCAGCCTTTATATATATATAAACAATAAGGAAGATGTGGCAAGATGGAACCTGGTTCTTTTTTTCAGTCTCAGTTTAAGGATTGAGTCTATTAAAATGAATAAACTGCCAAGACTGTTATATCTCTTTCAGACTCTACCAATAGAGATTAATCAAAATCAATTCAATGTATGAAATGCGATGTTATCAAGGTATACTTGGCAGGGTAAAAAGCCTAGATTTCGTCTCAAGACTTCGGAATTAGCAAAGGAAAAGGCGGGATGGGGCCTACCTTCTCTTAGAGATTATTATTTTGCAGTACAGTTGAGAGCTGTGATATGTTGGTGCAACCCATCATATGACGCTCAAAGGAAAAACATTGAGGAGCGGGTACTTCCCATCCTCATACAAGCAACTTTGGCTGATAACAACCTGCAAAGGTATATAAATACTATTGATAACCCATGGGTGAAATTGACTCTTAAAATATGGAAAACTACTGTAAAAGGATATAATCTAGAGGGAGATATTGCAATTCTTAAAAGGTGTGCATATGACTTTGATTTTACACCAAATCACCAAATAAATTGGATACTAGATTTGACTAGACAACTAAAGGAATAACAGTTCTTTGCAACATAACAAAAGAAAGAACACTGTTCAGTTTTGAAATGCTTAAAGAGAAACGCTTATTAGAAAAACAAGATTCTTATCCGTATTTACAGATGCGACAATATGTTAATAAGACGCTTAAAATGCAACAAAGGCAAGTGCATGCTTCAAAGAGCTATTTAGAAAAGCCAGTCACTCAGATAATGGTATTAGAATCATTTCAAGCATTTATAAGGGGTTGTCAAATCTTAAAACACTTTCGACTTCATACATTAAAACAAAATAGGAAAAGGAAGGATATCTGAGAAAGAATGGTCAACAATATGGAGGTATCAATGGAAGTGTACCAGTTCACAGAAATGGAAGGAGTTTGGATGGAAAAACTTGATAAGATATTTTCTTACACCCTCTCAGAAATCCCATTATGATAGTAACCTCCCTGTTTGCTGGAGAAATTGTGGAAATCAAAATACAAATCAATATATTCTTGAAATGGGAATTTGAAATTCGCATTCTGGGAAGCTGGTTCATTTGGGAAGCATCAAAGGATACGGCGGAGTCATTTGAAATGCCGATTTTGAGCTTCAGGGTTTATGGGAAAATATTGATTTGGTGTAATCATAGTATCTGCCCTGAAACAAGTACATGGGATTTCAGTTCAGAGTCCAGATTCAGTATTTTGTTTTCATCAGCAGCCCGAATTCAGTAAATTTTCCAAGTGCTGCAGGATGGTCAAATTAACATCGGTCTCTCAGAACACTGTAATAACATCTGACGTTCTGAATGCGTGCACCAGAGTGAACTCAGTCAAACACCCTAAAAATTAATGTACCTCAGATCGAATGTTTTCTTGTCAACAGCCTATGTTTCACTTTTTCATGAATTTTTTTTCTGGCTCATAAAGGACGACCGGTCCCTCTCAAAACCATGGTGACTATCACCAACCAGGATAAGTTTTCTAAGATACTCATAAATTCCGTCTCTAAGAAACCTTTTCAATAGCTTGTCCAGTACTGACCGAAGACTCACTGGCCTGTAATTCTCTGGACTACATTGCATTTCTTAAACAAAGAAGTAACATGTGCCATTCTCTAAACCTCCCGCACTAATTTGTGGCCATCGATGACGTAAATGTCATGTCCAAAAGCCCAGCAATATCTTCGCTCGCTTTCTCTAATTACCAGGAGTAAATCCCTTCCAGCACCGGGGAATGGTTTATTTTCATGTTCTCGCAGTATCCAGCTTGTAATTCCAAGCGTTTCCTTGCCCCAGTAGATCTGCCCTTTTTCGCTGTATCCACATTCATCAATGTCGCACTCACTGGTGAATACCGAAGCAAAGTATCAGTAAGGAACTTCACTGACTCCTTAGACTCCAGACACATGTTTCCTCTTTTATCGCTGATCTCTCCCACTTTGTATCTCATCACCCTTCTGTTTATAACCTACCTGAATGTGGCTCTCCAAGGCCTCTCATGTCCCTTCTAACTCATAAATGCATTGTTAAATTCCTGCTGGCTACATTGTGAATTCCCATAGCCCTGTATGATCCTTCCTAACATAGGAATTGGACACGCTATAGGCAGGGAACATGTTCCCGATGTTGGGAGAGTCCAGAACCAGAGGCCACAGTTTAAGAATACGGGGTTTGCCATTTACAACGGAGTTGAGGAAAAGTTTTTTTTTCACCCAGACAGTTGTGGATCAATGGAATGCTCTGCCTCAGAAGACAGTCGAGGCCAATTCTCTGGATGCTTTCAAGAAAGAGTTAGATAGTGTTCTTAAAGATAGCGGAGTCAAGGGGTATGAGGAGAAGGCAGGAACAGGGTAATGACTGTGGATGATCAGCCATGACCACATTGAATAGCGGTGCTGGTTCGAAGGGATGAATGGCCTACTCCTGCACCTATTGTCTTCCCTCTAAACCTTAAGTATATTTCTTTGTTCTTCTTGCTCCATAATATCTTATCAACCAGGGATACTTTATACGGCCGTCCGTTCGCCGCCTTACTGAAACAAACCAATAATGAACCCCGAACTCGTGTTACATTAACAATCTCCATATTTCTGTTGTGCATCATTTCCCAAATTCGGCTACTAAGTTACAAACTAATAACATCGAATATGTTCCATACTTTCTGCTGCTACCTCAGTGTAAGGTAATAGTAAATGTCGAATAACTGTGCCCTACCGTTCTGAAAAGCTGACCCGCGGAGAGATCTGTTACCCAACCCTTTTCACCTTCCAGTACTAGATCCAGGATGGACTGTTCGCTGGTCTGCTTGCCCTCATATTGTGCTACGTCTCATTCCTGGAAACAACTGAGAAATTCTGTCACATCCAAATCTTCTAAACAGAGGAAGTACCCAAGATTATTAATGATGTTTAAGTTGCCTTTGACAACAGCCGTGTTAAAATGGGACCTCTCCAAAATCTAACTCCCGATCTGTCACTGTCACTGTGTGTTGTTTTCGTTTTGTTGATGGGTGCTCTGTACAGAATACTCTCAAACGAGTGTTTGTTCCCTTCCTAGTTCTGAGTTCCACTCACAGTCTATTAACATAAAGTCCCAACACAGTGTCCTCCCTTACTGCGGCTGTGATACTATCACACTCTCCCTGTTCTTAAAATGCTTTCACTTTACACTCTTTTACCCGAATAAAAGGAATTTGAAACATCTGAACCCCGAGATGTCCGGAAGTCATTCCGCCCCTTGTGACAGAATTGACATTATTTCCTCCACCTTCACGAGGAAGAAAATTTTTTAGGTCACGTCTCCGTCTAAATGTTCAATGTGCAACTCTAGTAACTTATAATAATTTATAATAAATAGAATAGTCAATGTAGAATCGGAAAAACTCTCAAATCAGCGTGACTTAATCAGTTTAATGTCCTGGTGGATGAAGCTGTACCGGAGCCTTTTGGTCCTGGCTGTTATGCTGCGGTACCGTTTCCTGGATGATTGTCAATTCTCTGTGATAGTTTGGAATTTATTCATTTCATGATCACTAGGCACATGATTGTTTGAAATTATGACATATTTGCCAAACCTAGGTGACTTGTTAAAAACTGTTTTATGCTAAAATTCCGCTGAACTGCATTTGGAGAAGGCGTTATCTACTCAGATGACCATTTAACGTAAACACATGCTTCATTCCATCCTTCAGCTCTTGTCTGAATTTCCTCTGTGTCAGTGTGTAGATAAAAGTATTGGTGCACACACTGAGAGTTTGCAACATGTACGCAGATTGTTGTAGTATGTATACCGGGGAACTCAAATATCTGTCGAGGTAATAGTAATTTACCGTTTGCCATTTCAGGGAACGAGCTACATAGGGCATCCAAAGTAATATGAAATTAGATGAAATTGCAAACAATAAAATCATCGATTTTCTGCGGTTTTTCCACTCGGTATCTTTCAGATAATCACTGCTCTTCCGAAGCCCTTTGCGGACTCTATTTGCCGCAATTATATGTCTGACTGTCAACCCATTGAAGATAAGAATTAGGCCGATTGGTAGCAACGGTGCTAAAATGCTATCGAGTAATTCGAATCCTTTCCACACAGGTGAAGTAGCGTATTCATGTGAGAAGGCGCAACGCCACGGAACGTTGTCAATAATGGCATAAGGTTCAATGGCAAAGTAAAACGGAACACATCTCCCACAGCTCGCAATAGCCACGGTTACCATAACCACCGTTGCTGTTCTTGCAGTGCTGTATCGTTCCGCGAGTTTTCGATAACATATGGCGATGAAGCGATCAAAGGTAAAACTGACCGTAAACCAAGCAGAACAGTCCCTCGTTACAGCAAAAAATGCAAGTGTTGGACCGCATGCAGGAGTGTTGTGCAGAGAGCTGGAATACATGTAGATATAGTTGGTCTTTTCCACTAAAGCATCAACGATAACCACCATCAGATCCGCTGTTGCCATTCCTACCAGGTAACGGGTGATGCATTTGGAGAGTCCGCATTTTCCCCGAGATAGGATCACAATCGCCGTTAAATTAACTACAGGAAATTTAGAGAAAGAAAAAAAAACACACAACACAGAATTATCGTTAAATGAATATGTCTGAAGTTCCTCCTTGTGTATGTTTATTTTGAAAGTGAAAAACAGATATTCAATCTGTGCGGACTCTGCCCGTGCACACCGGCTGGACAATAACGGATAGAATTAACAGTAGACTGGCGACTTTCTGACAGGCTAAAGCCGGATATCTGTTTTCCACGACTCACGTGAAGGTTGACCGCTCCATAAGCCACACCATTTCCCTTATTTGGGGTGAGGTATGTGACTGTCTGGTCAGTTGAAACAGCTTCCGATCTGGAAAAGCAACCACTGTCCGTTCAGAAAATCGACCAAGGTGAAACTATCGAACTATGGCAATATCGGCTTCAACGCAATTGACAAAAGAAATAATTTTAAAAATCATCACATAGAAAAGATATGGATTCTGAATGAAAAATCTATAATCTTTTTGAATCAATTCTGGAAACAGATTTCAGACGAAGATAGCATCTGTGCTCAGTAGATGTCTGAACAGTGCAGCGGAGAAAAAGCAAGATGACGACAGCACCGTACATTCAGTGACCAGCTCCAGTATCTTACCAGGGATACCGATCGCTACAATTGCAGGATAGAAAACGGCCGCAATGTAATAAATCGCTGCATATCCCATAATCCGTTAGAGGCAGCGTTCAGTTGCACGGAATGATCCAACTGCTCTTCTGGACTGGTGACTGGTTTTACAGAGTTATATACAATGGAGAGCAATTCCGCTGAGGCAATTAGTGTGGTTATCACATCAGACGCATTAGGGACAACCAGCTACACAAACACTTACATTAACGTGTTCTTCTCACTCTATCACCGTGCCATGAATTTGCATCCCTAAGAGATATTACAAAATATTAACTTTTAAACAAAAGATACTATGAACTGAACCAATGTACCTTTCAAGACTTCTGACGTCAGTTGCTGAAATGGGACATTTTCTGATCAGTGTTGTTTCTAACATAGACAATTATCCTGAACAATTAATATGGACAATGAACTTCAAACAGATTTATTTTGTCCCATTCAGCGGAGCACATTCGCTTCTGACATTGAGGGCGGGATATCAGCTCGGCAGATGAAATAGAGTACACTTTATTGAGGGGGAAAATAGGTTCTTTTTTTTCTGTCGTTTGTTCCAGTCATTTGTATGACGAATGTCACAGTATCACCTGAAGACATGTATCACAATAAAACACGTTATACGTATGTTCTGAGGATATAAAAGAGATCGAGAGCAATATTCTAGGGATCATTGATAATATAGAGTTACGCACCCACACAAATTTAGATGCGGCTTGTCGACGGATTGGTGAACGTTCTTTTCTCTATTAGCAGAGAGCGGATGGTTGATTCTTTAACTCTGACAGGTTTACTGCAGAGATTGCTGTCAGGCCCATTGTTACTTATCACGTATGTTAATGACATAGATGTCGATGTAGAAAACTGAATCAGAAGAATTGCGTACGAATCCTAGGTTGGGAGCGCTGTTCCAGCCAGGAACTCTATCCAAGCTTGTAGCTTAATGTTGAGTGGCTGGGAAATGGGTTGATAAGTGGCAGATGGAACAATGCAGACAAGCATGCGTTGTGAGGAAAGATACAACAGGTGAAGTCGCACATATTGAATATGTGGACATTAGTGTGCAGTATTTAAAAAGAGACCTGGCGATATAGGTCGATAATTTTAGGAAATCGGCGTCACGGGCACAGTGGTCTTCTCAATCAGATCACGGAGTACACGAGTTGGGACGTTATGTTGAAGCTGGTGAGCTCATAGACAGAAAATAGACATATTTACAGTTTTGAAATATCAATACCCTTCAAAGAGTGCAGCGATAATTTGAAGGGATGAGTTCGAGAAATAAATAGGGCGAATGCACGTATATTTTCCCTATCCAGTGTCTGTGGGCACTATAGAGACGGTGCGTATATGCTAGAGAGAGAGTGCAGAGCAGTTTTACAAGGATGTTTACTGGATTGGAAACATACCTGAAGAGAACAGGTTGAGAGTATTGGCCTTTTTTCCCTGCAGTGACGGAGGATGTGAGATGATCTGATAGAGGTGTATAAGCTGATGAGAGCCATTGATAGTGTGGATAGTCAAAGGTTCTTTTATTCCCCCAGGGCTGAACTGGCTAACACAAACAGGTATAGTTTTAAGGTGTTTGGAATTAGGTACAGAGAGCATGTCAGCCGTAAGTTTTTCACACGCAGAGTGGTGTGTGCAAGGAATGCACTGCCGGCTGCGGTGTTGAAAGCGGATACAATAGGGTGTTTTAAGAGCCTTTTGGGCAGGTACATGGAGCTCAGACAAATAGAGAGCTGTGCGCTCAGGGAAGTCCCGGGAGTGTCTAGAGTAGGTTACATATTTGGAACGGCATTGTGGACCGAAAGGCGTTAATAAGCTGCAGATTTCTATGTTATATGTGCTAGGCTTTGAATGAATTTACCACTGGAGCTCATAGGTTTGGGGAGAAAGTTGAAAGATGCAAGAAGGGTATGTAGCAGAATTTATTCACTTCGAGGGCCGAGCGAGTGTGAAAGGAACTGCAAGCGTAACTGGTAGATACGGATTCAATTCTATCATTTCAGTGGAGTTTGTGTAGGTACGTGGATGACAGAGGGACGGAGGGTGTAGATAATGGGGCGAGGCGGAACATCACAGAGCGATGACCTAGATGGACGGAAGAGCTTATTTCTCTGTAGTAATATTCTATGATTTCACGATAATCTCTGTCCCATTTCCCTATTCAGTGTCATCTCATTTTCCACTTCGTCACCAATCTAAGTGTAGGACTCTCAGTACAATTAACAGTGGTGTTCAGTCTGACAACATGGATTCTCTGTAATGTTACTTAATGTTGTAATGTGTTTCTGTCGCTGGAATGTTTGGATTATAACTGTAGATAAGTGGGGGGGGGGAACTAACCAATATATAATTATTATGCTATCTTCTATGTGTGAGCTGATCGGGAGTTCGCCGGTTTTTTTTTGGAAGGCGAGCGATGAGGTCGGAAGTGTGAGGAGCGATCAGCGGTTCCAGGGCGGCGGATACTATACGTTGTCTGTACGGACGGTGGCCGAGGTCCCGGAAGGTCGTTGTGGATGGAACCGCAGGCGTGAGCTCCAACGTATTAAAATATTTTGTGCACAAACTGATGAAATTACTGATATGGCGCCTATAGGTTATCTGTTTCTACTAACGCATCACTAAGAAATAACTATAAAGTTGTAATTATTTACTCGCCTTTGTCTGATGTTTGTGTTGCGAGCGTGTACTGGGGGGTGGGCATTACACCCTATTTACACCAAAGTACAGCACTGTTGGCGGGGCGACGGCAGTGTACACTAGGCGAACGGGGGTAGATCGGGAGCACAGACGCTACATAAGTATGTGCAGAACAGAGAGTGTGTTCAAACTCACTTTTCAATCTAACTTCCTTCTGCTTTTGTAGTACAAAGCACTCTGTGCCTATTGTGGAACTCGTACAGATGAGCGGCCTTCGGCTTATAGAGAAAACAATCTCTCACTGAAGGTGAATGAGCAAGTGCAGCAGGCACTGAAGAAGGCTAATGGAATGTTGGCCTTTATTACAAAGGGAATTGAGTACAAGAGCAAGGAAATCCTCTTGCATTTGTACAGAGCCCTGGTGAGACCACACCTGGAGTATTGTGTACAGTTTTGGTCTCCAGGGTTAAGGAAGGACATCCTGGCTGTAGAGGAAGTGCAGCGTAGATTCACGAGGTTAATTCCTGGGATGTCTGGACTGTCTTACGCTGAGAGGTTAGAGAGACTGGGCTTGTACACGCTGGAATTAGGGATATTGAGAAGGGATCTGATTGTAACATATAAGATTATTAAGGGATTGGACGAGATAGAGGCAGAAAATATGTTCCAGATGCTGGGAGAGTCCAGTACCAGAGGGCATGGTTTGAGAATAAGGGGTAGGTCATTTAGGACAGAGTTAAGGAAAAACTTCTTCTCCCAGAGAGTTGTGGGGGTCTGGAATGCACTGCCTCGGAAGGTAGCGGAGGCCAATTCTCTGGATGCTTTCAAGAAGGAGCTAGATAGGTATCTTATGGATAGGGGAATCAAGGGATATGGGGACAAGGCGGGAACCGGGTATTGATAGTAGATCAGCCATGATCTCAAAATGGCGGTGCAGGCTCGAAGGGCCGAATGGTCTACTTCTGCACCTATTGTCTATTGTCTATATACTATTCGGCATCCAGTTTGGAATTTGTACCAATGTGCAGCCAGGGGAGGAGGTACATGAGTAGGGATGACCGGAAGAACTGGATCAGCCCATGATTGAATGGCGGGCAGACTCGCTGGGCCAAATGGTCTTATGCTCATACGTAATCAGCACAAGATTAAATTCCTCACGAGGTCGTTACGAGGAGCATAAAATCTTAGTGGTTACACATCCGGAAACGTGTTCCTTTAATTTCATGAGCCACAATGTACAAGAACAGAGATATGTTATTCCAAATATACTTGGCTCATTTCAGCTCTGACTGAAGAGCTAGTCACAGCTTTTGACAACGCAGAATCGGGAGGAAGATCCCCTGCACAAATCTACTGAAGACTCTCACCAGTATGTTCCTGGGAGGGAAAGTTCCACAACAGGGACACACAGATACCCGGGATAAGAGCTGTTACGAACCCCGTTACTGGGTCACTTACCAGCAAAGATAGAGACGTCCGTTGAAGTCTGATGATACTATTTTTAACAGTATTTATTAGTAAAAATACACAAAAATAATATCAATGCAAATATACAGATAATATACGTCGTCAATACTAGATCTAAAAGTGCGGGTATAATAATAATCAATAAGAAATAAGCTCTATCGTTGACTAGGGGATAATGTATTGTCCGATGGAAATATAAAGTTCACTTAGTTCATGCAGGCTGCAGCCGTTGGGGACCGCGGTGTTGCAATTGTTGGAGAGAGAGAGAGAGATTTGGAGAAAAACTTGCCGGCTTTCCTTTATGATTTCGATCCGTCGGATTCTCATTGGTGTGGCCGTTCTCTTGTGGCCTCTCCTTTCGCTAAACCGTTCTTCCGTGATGAGCCCGCCACCCCGGCAAGGGAGGACGCACAAGAGCTCTCACCGGCTTTCGCTATTAAACGCTGTCGCGGGATTTCCAGCGTTTCTCCTGGTGCGTCTCAAGGGGTTGTTCCCCAGACCCCTCTTTTATCCTTACTAACGAGGTCTCAGATGTCAATCAGGTTGGGATGATGCAATCCCTCAACCAGACCACTCTGGTTGTCCCCTGAGGGGTTTCAATGAATAGTACAGTACTCAATACACAATTCCGTCTCCAAGAGACAATGGCCGTTATCAGTGGCTCCGTTCCGCTGAGGTCAGGACACATTCCAAACCTTGTGTATTCTGAGTGTCTCTCTCTCATTTCCTGGGTCCCAGACCCGAATTAATAGCGATCTTGCGATTCTCAAAAAGGATGGGGCGACTTTGTACCCTTCGGCCTCTCAGAATTGCTTCACATTCATAACAGAGCTTATTCCTGGTTTTCATCAGTAGTGAATAACTCAGATAAAGATCACTGATGATTAGGCAATTTCATAAATGGTGAGGGAAAGGTGGTCAATGGGGCATCAAATACCAACACCACAGAACTTAAATTCCATTCAATATCAGCATTAGACTCCGGTTTATTAACACTGGCATCTGTCGTGAAATTTGTTAACTTAGCAGCAACAGTTCAATGCAAAGCATAATATAGAAAAAGTAAAAAAATAATAAATGAGTAATTCAATAATGGTATATCGGTATTGAACAGATAAAAAGTGAAGAAACAGAAATAATATATATTTTAAAAGTGAACACAAGTGAATCTGTAGATCCTGAAAATAAATAAAAACGCAAAATGCTGGCAGAACTCAGCAGGCCAGACAGCATCTATGGGAGGAGATAGTGACGACGTTTCGGGTCGAAACCCTTCATCAGGAGTGAAGTAACACGTCGTCACTACTGAGTTCTGAGTTCTGCCAGCATTTTGTGTTTTTATTAAAAACGTCAGGTGGTTTCATGGGTTTAATGCCCATTTAGGAATCGGATGGCGGGGCGTAGACGTGATCGTAATAGTGACCCATTGAAACTGGCGGGAGGAAAGGATTTTGGGAATGCCCAGGGTGGAGCACCGTGGGAGGAGTGTGAGACGGATGTCATAGAAGGAGAAACAGGGGCGGAGCGTGAAGCGGTTACAGACATGCCCAGATATGATTTTTGTTTTTGAGGAATAGAGAGCATGGCGGTAAGGGTAGTATTTCTCTCTGCGTGTCGGATGTGGGAATACTGGAAATCTTCCAGTCTCACAGAGTGCAGCGAGAGTCTGTGTTAGGGATCTGGAGCTGCGGCTCGATTAACTACAGCTTATTAGGGAGAGTGAACAGGAGATAGAGAGGAGCTACTTGTCACCCTGAGGCTGCAGGAGTTAGATAATTAGGTGACCGTTAGGGGAGCGAGGGAAAGTGCTCAGATAGTAGAGAGCACCCCTGTGGCCACCCCCCTCAGTAATTACTATCTTGTTTTGCATGCGGCTGGAGGAAGTGACCTGACAGAGGACGATCACAGGGATCTGGCACTGAGCGTGGTCCCGTGGTTCAGAAGGGAAAGAGCAATATGAGGAATGCGGCATTCACAGGGGATTCCATCGTGAGGGAACAGACAGGGGATTCTGTCAACCTGATAGAGACACCCGAATACTGTGTTGCCATCCAGGTGCCAGGGTACGGGTTGTCTTGGATCGGGTGCAGGGTATTCTGAAGGGAGAGGGTGAACAGCTAGAAGTCTTGCTACACGTTGGTACCAATGGCATAGATAGAACTAGGGAGGAGGTCCTGACGAGAGAATACATGGAGTGGGGTAGGAAGTTGGAAAGCAGGATCTGCAGCGTAGTATCCTCGAGATTGCCGCCTGTACCTCGTGCTAACGATTCGAGAATAGCACAATCAGGTATGTTAATGAGTAGCTGAGACTGGTGTACGGGGCAGTGTTTCGGGTTCCTGGATCATTGGGACATGTTCTGCGGGGGGTACAACCTGTACGACAAGGACGGATTACACCTGAACCCAAAGAGGTCCAATACCATCGCGGGCACACTTAATTGAGCTGTAAGGGGTGGGGGGGGGGGGGGTGGTGGTGGATGGGAACCGGAGTGATAGGCGTTAGGAAGGGGAAAACAGAAATAAGTCACAGATAGCGTGCAACAGAGATGATAGAAATGAAAGGCAGGAGATGAGGCATAATCACAGCCAGTGGGATGAGTTACAGGGCAATAGAGACGTGGTGCAGTTAAATCAGAAAGCAACAAATACTGGAATGGAAGTGTTGCAGTAGAATGCACGCAACATAAGAAATAAAACGGACGATCTTTAAATTCAGCTACTAATTGGCAAGTATGAGGATGTGGCCATCTCTGAAACTTGGCTAAAGGATGGCTGCCTTTGAGAGCTGAACGCCCAAGGATATACGGTGCATCAGAAAGATGCAAGGGGTGGGGGAGTGCTGGTGTAGCCCTGTATATAAAAAATATTATTAAATCATTAGAAAGAGATGACATAGGGATTGGAAGGTGTAGGGTCTCTATGGGTTGAGATAAGAAATGGCAACGGTAAAAGAACCCTAATGGCAATTGTATACGGGCCTCAAAACAACACCCCGGATTTGGATTACAAATTACACCAGGAGATACAAAAGGTGTGTCAAGAGGGTAATGTCATGATAATCGTTGGGGATTTTAACATGAAATTCGATTGGGAAAGCCAGGCCAGTACTGGACCTCAAGAGAGAAAAACTGAAGAATGTCTAAGAGAACAGCTTGTTGTTGAACCCAATACGGGGTCGGCTGTGCTGGATTGGGTTTTGTGTAAGGATCGGGGATGATAAAAGAGATTAAGGTTAAGGAACCTTTAGGGAAGAGTGATCACAATATGATCGAGTTCACTTTGAAAATTGAGAAGGAGAAACTAAATGTCAATGTGTCGGTATTTCAGTGGAAAAAAAGGAAATTTTAATGGCATGAGAGGGAAACGGGCTAAAGTTGACTGGAAAGAGACACTGGCAGGAAGGACAGCAGAGCAGCAATGGCTGGAGTTTCTGCGAAAAATTAGGGAATTGTGAGACAAATATATTTCAAATAAGAAGACATTTTCGAATGGAAGATGGACACTACCGTTACTGACAAGTAAATTCAGAGATAAAACAAAAGTAAAATGGAGAGCAGACAAGGAAGTCAAATCTAGTGGAAGTTAGATGATTGTGAAGCTTTTAAAAACTTACAGAAGGAAACTAAGAAGGTCATTAGGAAGGAAAAGATTAATTATGAAAGGTAGCTGGTGACTAAAGAGAAGAAGAGAATTGAGGATAGATAGAGGACGAATAGAAAATGACGCTGGAGATAATGTAATGAGAGACGCAGAGATGGCAGAAGAACCGAATGTGAATTTTGCATCAGTCTTCACAGTGGAAGACATCTGCAGTATACCGGACATTCAAGAGTATCAGGGACATATGTGCAGTGAAAATTACGACTGTGAAGGTGCTCAGGGAGCATAATGGTCTGACAATTATGGACAAGATCAACAATAAGAATTTTCAGGATGGAGTAAAACGGGGGAAGATGCCAAAGTAAGAAAATTGGGAGGAGCTGGAAAGAGCACAAGCTAGAAGGTAGTAGATGAAACTGGATGCGTGGGATAGTGGGCGAAATATAGCTTGGGTGATAGTGGGAAAAGGCAAAGAGCTGGAGAAGGAATCTGATAGGAGAGAGTGGATCATTGGAGAAAGGGTAGAAGGGGACTGAAGTGAGGTGATTGGCAGGTGAAGAGAAGAGTAGAAGGCCAGAGTGGTGAAATGAAGAAGAGGGAAAAGGGAGGAGGAAAATACCGGAAAGCCGAGATATCTGTGTTCATGTCATAAAATTGGAGGTTCCATAGACAGAATATATTTGCAGTTTACTCCTCCAGCCTGAGGCTACTCATGTGGCAGCAAAGGAGACGATGTGCGACATTTCAGACCGGGAATGGAGATTGGAATTGAAATGTTTGGCCACTGGGAAATTCTGCTTTTTATTGTTGGAGCTGAGATGCTGGACTAAACGTTAATTAATCTGAAGAAGGCACGTCTGTATGAAACTTCGACATTATTCATCTCCATAGAAATTGCCTTATACGTTGAGTTCTTTCAGCATTTTGTATGTGTTGTGATTATTGTTGTTAACGGTTTTCGTGCGTCCATTATCTTCGTAAGTCTGGACGCGATATCAGGTTAAGGTTCTTCAATATATTACAGGAGCATACAAACAACATATATTTTTTTATGTTTCTATTGAAAGATCGATAACTGAGACAATTTCCCAGAGCGGATCTATAATCCAGACAAAGTCTATGGAGTCTGGGAATGGACAAGATCAACAATAAGAATCATGAAACCGAGAGGTGAGACTGAGAGACTTTCACGGCAGCATTCACTGAATTCTCGATTCATCATTTCTTCGTCTTTGGGATTTTGCAATTTCGTGTGAAGCTCTCCATACCTCATCATACCTGGGATTTTACCTGAATGAAATCATGTTTATTTTTACCCCAGCTGTTGGAAAACATGCCAGCCTTGTGTACAATTGACACTCAGCGTGCTAGAGTGAGTATAAATGAATGACCGTGGAGATTCATCAGCTCAGAGTTTCTTCAGCGAGACTGCGGGCAGCTCGAATACAGAGTGAATCACACACGGAATGCCTGAAACTATCTACAGTATGAGAAAGATATATTACTTGATCATTGCCGTTATTGGTGTCCCTGGTAGGAACAGACGCAAACTAATCTTTCTGAAACAGATGTAGAGTGGAAGATCGGGGAGATGGATATATTTTGTGGACATGACTGGCAGCTTTGATTTATCAAAGTAAAACCGCTATCAAAGTAAACAATTCTCCAGCGTGCTCGGCAGCATCCAGGGCCACGGCGTTTTTTTTTCCGCCCCAATAGTTCAAGATGCTTTAATTTCAAATTGAAAGCATTTGCGCTGTGTTTCAAAAAATGATACAAGGTTGAAGAGAACGCGGAAAGCGAAACCCTGATGAGATTCACTTGTGTGTTCAATCTCGGACCATCGGGAGTTTTGAAAATTCAAATCGTGTCGCTGTGCGTTTTCGTTTACAAGGGTTTGTTTCCACGCCTTATTATCGGTGAAGAGGGGTTTCGCCAACCACAGGTGTCTGTTAGATGCCTGACGGGGTAAAGTACATGCAATACTCTGGTCTGGAAAAATAAACATCGAACCATTTGGAATAATGCTTCTGTAATTTGGAGCAGGTCAGGAAGAATGTGCAAAAAAAAAGAAAATGGGAACTTCCTGATCTGATCCCTTGAAGGAACCGCGTCCAAGTGTAGTTGCAGAAGTTAAAAGCAGCGAACCCAGCTGGGCCCGTGGGGAGATGGATGCCTGCGAACAGAGGAAGTAAATGTGCTACGAACTTTGAACATTGTAAATGGACAACCTCAGAGGCAGCGGGGCGTAGTGACATGCGATGAGTGCCAGGATATGAAGGAAGTGCCGAGGTATCCGAACTTTACACATCGGTCGTAAAGCTCCCTTGGCGATCAGTTGACAGTGCCTCATTCCCAAATCCTGCTCCTCTTGCAGTACCGAGTATGTAACCTTTCTCCCTGCTTGCGCACCATTGCTGAGTCTGCGAAGCACAATTTAAACCTTTTAAACCTCCAGTATTGAGCGCCCGCCAGGTTTGATTGTTCTCTCTTTACAGCTTATCTCTGTCCCACAGAGCGTGAGAGAGTAATTCATTGATTCCTTCTGCTGTCCCCACCCCACCCCAAATGAATTTAGTGACAATTGTGATCCTGTCCCGGGGAATGTGCGGCCTCTCCACCTGCACCACTCACTACCTGGTGGCCATGGCAACGGTGGATCTATTGACCGTTGTCTTGGTGGTGATACTGTGGCCGCTCAGTTATTATTACTTCCCTGGGACTTTCCTGGCCATCACCCCCGTATGCAGTGTGATTGCTGCCCTGACACAGACAGCCACAGACTCCTCTGTCTGGTCCACTGTCAGCTTTACCTTTGATCGGTTTGTCGTCATCTGTTGCCAGAGGTGGAGAGTAAAGTATTGCACCGGGAAAACTGCGTCTGTGGTTCTGATAACAACCAGTGTTCTGGTCTGTTTGAATCATTTGCCCTACTTCTTATATTGCAACCTGTGAAAGTGATTGACACTATACCCAGAGACTGCGTTCCAAAGACGGGATACTATACGGATCCCGGGTGGGTGGGATATGACTGTCTTACTACTGTTCTAACGTCATTACTCCTGTTCTTGTTAAAAATACTCCTCAACAACCTGACAGTCAGACACATTTTGGTGACTAATGGCGTCCAAAAGGGTTGAAAGGTCAGTGCAAGGTGGAGAACCGCAGTGACCAGGAGATGGAGAGCAGGAGGAGGTCTGTGATCTTACTTCTCACCATCTCCAGAAGCTTCATCATCCTGTGGTCAGTGGATGTTGCCCAATTGTTTATAACACCATTGCTGGATTGGATCAGAATTATTAGAATAATTTGGAATACATTTCTTCAACAGACAGGATACATACCAATGATATTAAGTTGCTGCACAGACGTGATTATTTATGATAACTCAGTCCAAGTTCAGAGAGCAGTTCGTCAGCGCAGTGAAATATCCACTCACGACAATTATTCAACTAATTAACAAACAAAATATCTAACCTCTTCTCAGAGGCGGTTGCCGTGATTTCCATCTGGACACTGCAGAATGGACGGTCACCGAAGAACATGACAGCGGAGAGAATAAAACTGGTTTAGAGCCCGAGAGAGGACAACACAGGCAAACACACATTCACACCTTCAGCCCGCGACATCCACCTTCTATCTCACCCTACCTTTTCTGTTTATTTGCCCAGCATATTCCAGCCCTGTCACCGTCACAACCCTGTCATTAATGATAAAGCGGGAGAGCATCCAAGGGTATTTAAAACCTAATCAGCAAAATTGCATCTCATTTGTTACTTCAGTCTTTTGCGTCAGGATGAAATGAAAAAGAAAGTCACCAGTCTAAGGAGCTTACAGTAAACCTCGCACTTGTCCTTGGTATCAGATAAAGCTGTTGTGGAGAAATGATTAACACTACAGAACTCTTGGATTAGGTTCATAATTGTGCAAATTTCCATGGAACACCCAAATTCCTACTCCAGGGAGAAATGTCACCTTCCTTCCTGATTTTGATGAATGATGCTTGCCACTTGATGGCGACTGTGTGAGCAATCAAATGGCATATTCTGCTTCAGAGCCTGTGAAAGGAACAACACTTCGTCTTGAATTTGTTACTCTTTCAAAGTGCATGTTTGTTATTTTTGTGTCAACCGCCTGGTCCTCTATTGACACAAGGAACCACTCAGCTTCTGAGAAGAGATCTCCAGTTTTGAGCCTGTCCTCAGACGCTTCACGTTGACACCTCGTCTGCTCAGATGGTGGATCTCACCCGTGGACGGTTATGTTCATCCATTGGTTAACTCAATCCTCTTTAGCAGAGTTTCCCAACCTACTTTAGCCCCAGTGCCGCGAGTCGAGAACAGTCCAGTACCCCAATCGCTAATTTATGCATCTGCAACAACGTCTGCTAGGGAAGTAAGGTCGGACGAGATCGCCAAGTGTCAGACGCGTTGTGATGACGAATGCTCAAGGCCTGCAGTGCGATGCTTCTTCCTGTGTCCCAGCGCCACGACCTTTTTTGGAAGTGCCTGCTCTACTAATGGTCGGTCAGATCTGATGCCTTAAGTTAGAGGCGGCTTATCGCCCCACCAAGATTCTTTAATGTCCCCCTGGCGAGTGTTATTTGCTCCTAAAGCCATCTTAGGACATGTAACCACCCCAGAGGGTATAACTGTTCTATTGTGATCATTTCTTCATCTTTCTGGTCTGAGCTTTCATTTCAGTTCAGAACAGTACATGCTCGCAGCGTGTTGAATCCTGTTTTCATTGATGAAAATACAACCTTAGAAGAGTTACAGTGAGTAGGACAGAGGGAATGGGACTCCCTCAACACTGTGTGTGCAGCTCCCTCAACATCTTGCTTGCTCCTCTCCATAGTGCACTCACTTTATCTTCCACTCCCTTTCTCCCTACCCTTCACCCTCCTCTCAATTCTCAGCACACCTTCCTCTCTGCATCTCTCCTCCGTTTATCTCTCACTCTCCCCTCTTATCCTAATACATCCTCTCCCACTTCCTCACCTCCCTCTCCTACTCCAGTCACCCCAACTTCCGCTGACTCTCACCTCTCTTCTCCCCTTTCTGTCTACAAACCACACACCCACCCCGACACTGAATCTCAGCCCGTGCTCACTGCAGGATAGCAACCCGTCCCTTTCAATATGTGACAGTGACATCGACAAGATAAGTAGCCTTGGTGACATCGGAACATACTGGCGTTTGGAGTTGGATGAAGCAGAGGAGGGAGAGAAAGTGACAGAGAGATAGAGGAAGAGGGAGAAAGAGAGAAGGGGAAGTGGGAGAGGGAGAGTTAGAGAGAGGGAGAGGGAGGGATGGAGGGAGGAGAGAACAGGCTGAGTGCTGGTTGTGAAAAAGGGAGAGAGAATCGAGAGACTAGGAGTGTTAGTGAGCAAGACTGAGGAGAGCTGGCAGGGAAGTGTTAGAGCTGAGAAACAGAGGGGAGAGAGATGGTGGCAACAACCAGTGAGGGGAGAGAATGGCGGGAAGAGTGAGATGGATGTGGGTAAGAAATAAACGGGGAGCGAGCGAGGGGGCAGAGAGAGGCACGGGAGAGAATGACGGGGAGAGATTGGAGCGAATATGGGAGGGAAGAGAGATGAGGAGTTAAACTGGGATAGAAACCAGGGATTGAGCCGGGGGAGATATACGAGGGAACGGGACTGGCCCTTTGATATCTCTGTTGATCAGTGAGAGAGAAACTGACAGGGATCGAAAAGGGCCACTCATTTTAAATGGAGACATATGGAAATTTCTAAAATTCTAAATCTTCCATGTAAATTCCTTTAGGATCAGTGAAGTGTCTATCTAGCTGAGTGTAGGCAGCTGACTGGGTACATTTGAGGTGGAGATAGAGGGGGATGGGCACAGAAGCAGATATCAGTCATGGCCATGTTGAATAAACATATCATAAGACTTCCTCCTCATCTTTCTTATGAATTGATTTCCCTGTAGTCTGAGGGTGTACCCCTGGTCCTGGGCTACGCATTATGGGAAACATCCTCTCTATCTTGGCTTTACAGTATTCAGGAAACCCGCCCATAATTCTAAACTCCAGCAGGAACAGCAAAGAGACATCATATACCATGAGCTGTGGTCTTGTTAAGCAGCTTCAGCTGCAGCACCTTGTTCAAAACAATCTGAAAATCCAAACAAACACCACCCACCACCTTTCTTATTTCACCAAAGAATTCCGAGAGATCTGTCTGGGAAGATTTCTCCTGAGGAAAACCATGCCGTTTTGGCCGTATAGGGGAGGATTTAAAAGGACTGTCATGGAACAGAATCATTGGCAGGGTCCAGCTGGCTAGAGTTGACTCTCTACTGTACACTTGGTGTGTTATAAATTCACTTAAATACCAAAGACAGAGTTTAAAATAAACTGATTTATTTGTCGCAGATCCAGAATATTAAACTCCAGTCCCATAAAAGGTGAATGTGCAGCAGAAGAAACTCCACCCATTCCCAGTGACCAGGGTTCAGAACTGGATGTGGTGAGCAGCAGCAATAATTGCAGAGTTCAGCACCGACAGTCACTCTCGAAATTGCATTCAGCAACGGTGATGGACAAATATCCAGCATGCAGCTCATTGAAACTTTCTCCCCAGTGTGAACCCGGTAGTGTGTCACAAGTGTAACGTGCTGCAAGGTTTCACTGCTAATGTAATGGCCTCTCTGCAATGTTTCACTGCTGAGGTAATGGTTTCTCAGTAGCAGCATTGTTTAGGTTAAGCCTGGAGATAACAGGGTTATGGTGTGCGGGGCTATCCAACGAGAGAAACGTTCTTTCTTGTGAGTCTGGAAGAGAGAATTTGTGGTCTTTCGCTAGGGAGAGATGAGAAGACATGAATGGAGAGCGCGGGCCATTCTTCTTTGTTTACTTACCTAATCCTGTAGTCAAAGTAAGGATTATAAAGCTCAATCGTTTAATCGCATATTGTGTACTGTTTGTAATTTCAGGGAACTGATTTGTAACAGGGGACACATCACACAGCATCCACCCAAACGAGATTTCTCTAGTTCGGCCGGGCTGGGGGCTATCACCCCCTACATTAAGCTGCTAGCCGAAGCGAGAGTTACATAAGCCTCGATGACTGAGTAAATCGCTTCCCACAATAACAGCAGGTGAACGGCCTCTCCAGTTTGAAGTCAATGATGCACAGTTGGGTGATTTGGCTGAGAGAAACTCTTCCCAATGGCTGAGCAGGTGATCGGCCACTGCCCGGTGTGAACTCGCTGGTGTCTCTGTAGTTGAGATGACCAAGTGAATCCCTTCCCACAGACTGAGCAGGTGAACGGCCTCTCCCCAGTGTGAACTCGCTGATGTACCCTCAGTTGAGATGACTGAGTGAATCCCTTCCCACAGTCTGAGCAGGTGAATGGCCTCTCCCCAGTGTGAACTCGCTGATGTACCTTCAGTTGGGATGAGCAACTGAATCCCTTCCCACAGTCCGAGCAGGTGAACGGCCTCTCGCCAGTGTGAACTCGCTGATGTACCTTCAGTATAGATGACCTAGTGAATCCCTTCCCACAGTCTGAGCAGGTGAATGGCCTCTCGCCAGTGTGAAATCGCTGATGTACCCTCAGTTGGGATGAGCAAGGGAATCCCTTCCCACAGTCCGAGCAGGTGAACGGCCTCTCACCAGTGTGAACTCGCTGATGTACCCTCAGTTGGAATGAGAAAGGGTATCCCTTCCCACAGTCTGAGCAGGTGAATGGCCTCTCCCCAGTGTGAGCTCGCTGATGTACCTTCAGTTCAGATGACTGAGTGAATCCCTTCCCACAGTCTGAGCAGGTGAACGGCCTCTCCCCAGTGTGAGCTCGCTGATGTACCCTCAGTTGGGATGAACAAGTGAACCCCTTCCCACAGTCTGAGCAGGTGAACGGCCTCTCCCCAGTGTGAACTTGCTGATGTACCCTCAGTTGGGATGAGCAAGGGAATCCCTTCCCACAGTCTGAGCAGGTGAATGGCCTCTCACCAGTGTGAACTCGCTGATGTACCCTCAGTTGGGATGAGCAAGGGAATCCCTTCCCACAGTCTGAGCAGGTGAACGGCCGCTCGCCAGTGTGAACTCGCTGGTGAGCCATCAGGTAAGACGACCGAATGAATCCCTTCCCACAGTCTGAGCAGGTGAATGGCCTCTCACCAGTGTGAACTTGCTGATGTGTCTTCAGGTTAGATGAGCAAATGAATCCCTTCCCACAGTCCGAGCAGGTGAACGGCCGCTCCCCGGTGTGAACTCGCTGGTGTTTCATTAGGGAGGATGACTGAGTGAATCCTGTCCCACAGTATGAGCAGGTGAATGGCCTCTCTCCAGTGTGAACTCTCTGATGCACCTTCAGTTGAGATGACCGAGTGAATCCCTTCCCACAGTCTGAGCAGGAGAACGGCCTCTCCCCCGTGTGAACTAGCTGGTGTACCATTAGGTCAGATGACCGAGTGAATCCCTTTCCACAGTCTGAGCAGGTGAACGGCCTCTCTCCAGTGTGAACTCGCTGATGTACCTTCAGGTTAGATGAGGAAATGAATCCCCTCCCACAGTCTAAGCAGGTGAATGGCCTCTCCCCAGTGTGAGCTCGCTGATGTACCATCAGTTGAGATGACCGAGTGAATCCCTTCCCACAGTCTAAGCAGGTGAACGGCCTCTCCCCAGTGTGAACTCGCTGATGTACCTTCAGTTGAGATGACCGAGTGAATCCCTTCCCACAGTCTGAGCAGGTGAACGGCCTCTCCCCAGTGTGAACTCGCTGATGTACCTTCAGTTGGGATGAGCAAGGGAATCCCTTCTCGCAGTCCGAGCATGTGAATGGCCTCTCCCCAGTGTGAACTCGCTGGTGTGCCATTAGGTCAGATGAGCAAGTGAATCCCTTCCCACAGTCTGAGCAGGTGAACGGCCTCTCTCCAGTATGAACTCGCTGATGTATTTTCAGTTTAGATGAGCTAGTGAATCCCATCCCACAGACTGAGCAGGTGAACGGCCGCTCACCAGTGTGAACTCGCTGATGTACCTTCAGTTGGGATGAGCAAGTGAATCCCTTCCCACAGTCTGAGCAGGTGAACGGCCTCTCCCCAGTGTGAACTCGCTGGTGTACCTTCAGATGGGATGACTGAGTGAATCCCTTCCCACAGTACGAGCAGGTGAATGGCCTCTCCCCAGTGTGAACTCGCTGATGTACCTTCAGTTGGGATGACCGAGTGAATCCCTTCCCACAGTCCGAGCAGGTGAACGGCCTCTCCCCAGTGTGAACTCGCTGGTGAGCCATTAGGTCAGATGACTGAATGAATCCTTCCCCACAAATTCAGCAGATGACCAGCCTCTGCCCAGTGTGAACTGACTGGTGTGTCCACAGGCGGGAAGACCGACAGGAACCCTTCTCACACACAGAACAGGTGAATGGCCTTGTCCCAGTGTGAACTCGCTGATGTACCTTCAGTTGAGATGATCAACTGAATCCATTCCCACTGTCTGAGCAGGTGATTGGGTTCCCCCATGTAAAATGACGGGCGTGCCAGTCGGTCAGATGATCAAGTGAATCCCTCCCCACAGTCTGAACAGGAAGGAAGATGAAGTGAATCCCTTGCTCCACTTCGTAAATATCTGGTCAGAGACAGCAAAACTGACGTGATCTGTTTGAGATTCCCGTAGACAAATTCCTCATCATTTTTAACCTGTAAAAAGATTTACAAAATCCATCAATGGATGTAGGACAACATTTCAGATGAGATCACTTGAGTTGTCAAGGTGTGATATGGCTTCACACTGTTACAGTGAAGTTCAACCCAAGTTAGAGAGAGAAGTCATCTTCTAACTGGGCACAATGCTAGTACCTGGAATGACCATCAAACTCTCTGATGCTCCTCCTGTCTCTATGAGAATGGGGCATTTCTGCCATCTCCAATCTGTGACCTGGCTCAGTTTGACTCTCTCCATTAGTATTATTCCTTGTTTCCTCTGAGCTGCATCAGTGCCTGGCCCCACAGTAACTGAACCACTCTCACGCAAATAGCCAGTACTGCATTCCATGCACCCCACTCTCTGTGTAAAAAAACTAACACCTGACATCCCCTCGATATCTATTTCCAAGCACCTGAAAACTATGCTCCTCGTGTTAGCCACTTTAGACCTGGGGGATAAATTCATCCATTTCAAGATCCAACTCCTTAAGTGCAGGGTTACAAGCTGCAGCTGGATGCACATCTTGTAGGTGAGGGCATCAAGGACAATCGAGGTCTCCCCACCTTCCCACCAATGTCCCCTCTAATTTGTAATAACCAGTGTGCACATAAATCTTGTACTGTACATTTTTTTCCAAGTGACATGTGCAGAGTGAATTTTATATAGAGGTATTCATTTTAACAGCTAGCAAATCACTGTCGATAACAACTTTGATCTCCTCTGGGTTTGATCAAGTTCATCTGCTCTCTCACAAAAACTATTTAGCAGGCCTGTTATCGGTAATGAAGGATTTTCTCACCAAAGCTCTTGCATATTGTCCATAAGTGGTTTGTTTGCTAAATTACGCTTTAAAAAGTCAAAGTTCCAAATATCACTCCACTTCTTCCCACTTCTAAATTCTCCAGCAACTTTTGCATCACCACAATATACACAGGGAACACCAGTTTCTATAATGGACATAAATATTTCCCGTGAACCCGCCTGAGGAATTAAGGATATATAAAACAAAACATTTTGATCCTATGTAATCTCTGGCTAAAAGAATATTTGGGACTGAATAGGAATTTTTGAACTGAAGTAAACTCTGTGTTCAGCGGTTTGCTAAGACAGGCTCATTACCAGTTCTCTGTGGCTTGCAGAGAGACTCACTGAGAGCTGATAACATTATGCATTGTACCCTTGTTAGCTGATAACATTATACATTGTACCCTCGTTAGCTGATAACATTATGCACTGTACCCTCATTTGAGTGAAGGGAGGAGGACTCGCTGATAAGGACCGGAATGAACATGTCTGTAATTAAGTCAGAGCCTTGTGAAGGGAATAACTGATAAGGACTGGACAGTACATCCAACTGTAATTAGAACCTTCATTTAGCGAACTCTCTTATCTACGTAATTTAGTTTTACACCAACAGATTGGGTGGGCATACCAGTTCTAATAACATCTTGCAATAGTAATGTCTGGGGCTTACTATGTATAAATGTCTGGGTTCATGTATAAATACATGGCTGTAACCTGACAGAGTCAGTCCACTTGTCAGATGGTGGATGGTGGCAGTCACTTTGACAACTGGGTCTCAAACTCCTACAGGAGAATGCGCAATAAACTGTGGTGATGATAAGAAGCTGGTCTCTCGTGTTTTATTCAGATTCAACTTTAACATTTGGCGTCACGAACAGGATCCCAATATAGGGAGTGCCAAGCAGACGGGCTGAGTAAGTGGCTGGACCACTCTGGGGACTGCAGAGACTGACCGGGCACCCAATAGGTATTTTACATTATGTCGCTCTCCGTTAGTTCCTTTCGAGGTACAGTCCCTCGTCCAAGGCTGATTGCATACCTTGACGGGATCGGGAAAGAATCTGTTGGGGACTCGTATAAGGGAGGCAAAATTTTACTAAGTGGGCAGGAGGCGGTTCCAGGTAAATTTCACTAAGTGGACAGGAGGCAGGAAGTGCCAGCCAGGTAAATATATCTGATTGTTAATTGAGCGGGAGGCTTTGTGCTGGGTATATTATTTGGTGCACATGGGTCAATTGCAGTCGATTGATACGAGTGGGCCAGGATCAGCCCTACACAATGTGTGAGAGTTTTCCAGACAAGGAAAAAGATTTGCGCATGTTGAGTACAGCGCTGAATAAGAAATTGGGGAACAAAATGTGGCCACTGGGGAGGAACCAGGGATATTACCTCATGAGAACAAGCAGTAAATTTGATATGGGAAAAAAACTGTGGAAAGAAGTGGAAATTGTTGAAAAGGGATTGGAAGGAAAAGGCAGATGGAAAGTGGAACGGTACATTATTAGCAACTTGGAGCAATAATGCATGTGACAAAGGGAGAGAGGTATGTACTGCAGGAAGAACACCAAAGGTTGGGAGACGCTAAAAGTGGAGCGTGAATGGGTGGATAGATGCAGCAAGCAAGAGCAGGGAAAACAACGTAAGCAAACCAAGGCTGGCCTAGATAGGAGAGCAGGGCAGGAACATCAGTCTGAAGTTCGAACTGATAGGGAAACAAGGGATCCCGAACCCATGTCTGGCATACTGACCCTGTTTGAGGACAGTGACCGTGATGAGGAGTGGGCACCCACCGTAGCACCCCCCACCCAACTTACCAGGAGCCAAGTGCACCCAGTGCTCCCAAATCCCAGTCCTCCCAGTACTCAGATACACTGTCCGCTCAGGTAAAACAGTGGCGGCAGGGAAGGGGAGGTCCGTAAACTTTGAGATTCATTAAGAGAATACCGAGACAGGAAGGGAAGGATCCAATAGAACCCCAGAGTTAATGGCTCCACAAAGACATTGGCTCAATGGAAGAAGCGAGAGAGTGGTAGTGGAGGATTGCTACTCTGAGTGGAGGCCTGTGACTAGTGGTGTGCCACAGGGGTTAGAGCAGGGTCCATTGTTATTTGTCATCTATATTAATGATCTGGATGGTAATGTGGCAAATTGGATCAGCAAATTTGCTGATGATACAAAGATTGGAGTTGTAGTGGACAGTGAGGAAGGTTTTCAAAGCTTGCAGAGGGATTTGGACCAGTCGGAGGAACTGGCTGAAAAATGGCAGATGGAGTTTAATGTGGACAAGTGTGAGGTATTGCACCGGAAGGTCAAACCAATGTAGAACATACAAGGTAAATGGTAGGACACTGAGGAGTGCGGTAGAACAGAGGGCTCTGGGAGTACAGATACATAATTCCCTAAAAATGGCGTCACAAGTAGATAGGGTTGTAAGGAGAGCTTTTGGTACATTAGCATTTATAAATCAAAGTACTGAGTATCAAAGTTGGAATGTAATGGTG
Source organism: Hemitrygon akajei (assembly GCF_048418815.1). NCBI lineage: Eukaryota > Metazoa > Chordata > Chondrichthyes > Myliobatiformes > Dasyatidae > Hemitrygon > Hemitrygon akajei. Next base: position 104,678 of record NW_027332032.1, read on the forward strand.
AGGAGTACTGTGTGCAGTTTTGGTCACCTAATTACAGGAAGGATATTAATAAGGTTGAAAGAGTGCAGAGAAGGTTTATAAGGATGTTGCCGGGACTTGAGAAACTGAGTTACAGAGAAAGGTTGAATAGGTTAGGACTTTATTCCCTGGAGCGTAGAAGAATGAGGGGAGATTTGATAGGGGTGTATAAAATTATGATAGGTATAGACAGAGTGAATGCTATCAGGGTTTTTCCCACTGAGGCCAGAAGACAAAAAAAAACTAGAGGTCATGGGTTAAGGGTGAAAGGGGAAAAGTTTAAAGGGAACATGGGGGGGCTTCTTCAGGCAGAGAGTGGTGGGAGTGTGGAATGAGCTGCCAGATGAAGTGGTGAATGCGGGCTCACTTTCAACATTTAAGAAAAACTTGGACAGGTACATGGATGAGAGGGGTATGGAGGGATATGGTCCAGGTGCAGGTCAGTGGGACTAGGCAGAAAATTGGTTCGGCACAGCCAAGAAGGGCCAAAAGGCCTGTTTCTGTGCTGTAATGTTCTATGGTTCTGAAGGCAATTGCCCACCCGAATGCTGCCCAGTCCACCAGCAGCAGGAGGAGGGACAGTCCTCAGTGATTCCTGTGTATGCACCCTGGAAGCCTCAAGAAATGATAATGATCATGAATCAGGTCCCAGGTAGAAGAGAAAGACCAGAACAGTTTGCTCAGTGTGTCCGCAGTACTATACAAATGTTTAATGCGACCCTGCAAGATTTATTCGGTCTCTGCTGCATGATTCTCTCAGCTGTTGAGGGGTGGAAATGGAAGGCAGAATTGAGATACCAAACCTATCAGGAGTTACAGGCGGGAAACCATAATGAGAATGAACAGACAGACCAGATTATCCAAGCCTTGGAAAGGGCTCTCCAGCAACCTGTAAACATCACTGAAGTTCTTGAATGCAAACCTAAGCCTGGGGAATCGGGACGAGACTATCGGGAGCAGTTTGTGGACTGCTACGGCACTGGGAATCCACCCCCCCCCCCCCCACCCCCAGTTTAAAGCCTTACCGCTCCAATACTTACCAACTAAGTTATCCAACATGATTAAAACAAATAATATGGATTGGCCTGACAATGACCGAAATCGAATGCGACAAGCTTTGACATATTATTGGGACCCGACTTTCGAATCCTGATCAAACCCAAAGGGAACTAACATTAAAGGTGAATATGTTCAGCGGCAAAGAAAGACGTGAGCGGGCTATATCTGGGGATCCGAAATGGGAACAAAAACCTACCAAGGGACAGGTGGGGACAGCAACCTGTTTAGAAATTGACAATCAAGGATGCTTCCTACTGTGAGTACCACCCCTCAGGAAGAGCCCAATTTAATATTGCAAGTTGCTGGAATTCCGGTTCCACTTCTGATTGGGGGCAACCACAACCACTGTCGATCAGAAAATAGTATCGGAAAAGGGAAAACAGCTATCAGACGCGACAATCACTCTGTTTGGGTTTGAATGAACGGAATGTATGTATTCACGTATCCAGCCACTGCAGGTAGAATTCCAGGGGACCCAGTGTGAGGTTTCATTTACAGTCACCACCAGTCGGGGTGTAATCTAGCAGAGAGAGACTTGCTCTGTCCGTTGTAAGTCGAGATTCTCTGCGTGGACAAGGATATCACCCTGGGACTAGTGAACAACTGACATCTTCCCCAGTTACTGACACCCCCCCCCCCAGTGGTGGGCACTTAATCTGGACTCCACTGTGTTTGAACCCCTTCTGCCAGCGGCCGACCCTCATGTGACTCTGTGCTATGACCCTCCGGGGTGCTCAACTGAGGAAAGCCAGTATTATGCACCCCTCGAGGGACAGAAGTTCCCAGTCATGGTGATTGGAGAACTTAAAGGAAAAGAGGGCAGTGCATTTCTGGCCGAAGTTCCAGATTTCCTTTGACGACAGACAGGACTGGTTGTTCACCATACTACCTTCAGGGTTTGCCCCGGGTTCAAACCAAAGACCCTAGGGTTCTTTGCCTACACACTGATGAAACAAGCCTCTAGCAACGAGGGAGACTGGCAAAACTTGGTCGCAGGACAACTCCAATACTGGAAGGACTTTGAGTTGAAGATGGCACATCTGGTAAGACAACCTTTTAATATTGACCAAGATGTTGTACCCCATCTCTGGGCAATTTCAGGCCACGAGATCGGCCACACAAACTGCCCCAGTCCGGATCACTGCGGAAGAAGGACAGACTCTCCCATCCATTCTGCAATACCCCCTAAAGCCCAATGCAACTCCATATAAGGATGGAGGCTCTTTTGTGGATCCAGCAGGGAAACAATATTCTGGTGATGTGATAGTGACGGACAGTGAAGTAATTGAGCAGGCCTCTTTTGAAGCAGCTGTCTCATCCAGAAGGCTGAGCTGTTTGCTCTGACTCCTGCCTGTATCCTAGCAACAGACTAAAGTGCGAACAATTACACGGACTCCCGTTATGCATTTGGAATTGTACATGACTACGGGAACATGGGGATTCCTGACTTGCTCTGGCCACCCCATTCGTAATGCCTCCTTTGTAAACAACTTACTCACCGCTCAACAGCTACCTCGAGTTTTGGCTATTATTAAATGTGCGGCCCACACCTGCATGGCCAACCAGGTCACTAAACTCAATGCTTCAGCAGATGAGACAGCGAAAAGTGCTGCACAATCCTCGATAGTTGTCGTCTCCTCGGGTTCCCATCAAGCAATCCTCCATGACTCAAGCAGAACGAGTTTGCCAGACATGTGGGAGGTACGTACTTTTCAGGGGGATGCCTCTGAGGAGGAGTGCAAGCTGTAGTTCCAGGTGGGGTGCCAGAAAGACCCCGACCGAGGTCTCTGGATCACCCCAGCGGGACGGGTTTGTGTTCCTACACAGTTTTTACCAATATTGGTCGATTATATACAGAATTGTACACACCAGGGAAAGGAGGGAATGGTTGGTAAACTGTACCCTGCCCAACGGGCACGACTCCCTCGATAGATAGACCTTTTTCCTGTCTACAAGTTGATGTTACTGAATTGCCTAGAGTACATTGCTATAGATACTGCTTAGTTATTATACATGTGTTTAGTAGATAGATTGAAGCTATTCCAACTACCAATAAGAATGCTATGACTGTTATGAAGTTATTATTATGGGAAATAATTCCCAGGTAAAGCCTGCTGGAGATGCTGAGCTCTGACAATGGCCCACACATTGTGGTGACAGTGAACAAAGAGGTATGTAACAAACTAGCTATCAGGCAACAATTCCACTGCGTACACCACCCATGGGCCGCTGGCTTAGTGGAAAGAGTCAATGGCACTCTGAAGGGTAAATTAGACAAACTAACAGCGGAGACGGGACTCACTTGGTTGAAGGACGTACTGTTAGCCCTATTCCACATGAGGGTTACCCCTCAGGGGAAAACAGTGTTGTCACCAGCTGAAATCATTCATGGACGGCCCATGAGGACACCATGAGGACCAAGACCTTGTGTACCATTGCTCCCACAAAGTCTACCAGCAAAATTGGATATGCATCCCCTCAGGGGAGAGACCAACATTTTCCAAGCATTACATTCACAGGTTCGACAGGCTTACAAGGAATGGAACTAATCCACAGAGAGGAGTGACTATCCCACCATAGCACCTGGGAATTTTGTCCTGATCAAGAACTGAGATTGAGGGAAAGTTGGACCTCGGTGGAGAGGACCATATCAGATGTTACTGACCACTCCCACGGCTGTGAAACTGAAGGGGCAATCTCGGTGGATAGATCGATTAGGCGCCAAACGTGCTGAACATGTTACCCAATTTCCCTCGGGATCAATAAAGTACGTCTGTCTGTCTGTCTGAGTAGAAGAACTGTCTCGAACTAAAGGAAAATATGTTGGTTGATAGTGGTGTTCGGGTTTATGTCTTTGAGGGGACTCACCCCAGCATCCGGGGGCCCCCACGTTAACACCTTTCTGTCTCTCTGTCACACCGATGCCAAACAGGTATCCTGTTTAGAGTCCTGCTGGGTTTGTGCTGAAATTCTGCAGCATAGTAAAACTATGATTCCAATGTCAGTAATCCCGCTCAACCAGAGTGAGGAACTCTCAGCCTGGGCTTTCACAAACAACACCGGAGTAAGAGAGATGAGGAACTGGGGTTCAGTCAGAGATGACTGTGGCTGTCAGTGTTTTGAGGGATGGTATCTCAGGCTCCCACCAAAAGCAACTTCCCAGACTGGGAAACATGCATCCTGGCCATACTTGCAGGTGCCCAGCAGCGGAGAGGAATAACTGAGACTGAGTGATTGTGGATGATCACTTTTCTCTCCTATGGAGTAGCCAGGAATCCATCAAAGATAATCAATTTGGCTACAGCACTTGAGTAGCCGGACACAATACTGCAGGGGCCCTGACAGAAACAAAGGCCCAAGTAACAGAAATATCCACTGAAATGATTGCAATCTGGCAAACAGTCCTACAGAATCATATGGCTTTAGATTTTATCCTCGCTGAGAAAGGGGGAACCTGTGTTATTATTGACACAGAATGCTGCACCTATAACCCTGATGAGTCTAACATTACATCCCTCTCCGAGCACACTGCCAAGCAGATTGACAGCATCAAGAAAGTAGGGCAGGATTTACATTGGTTCACCGAAGGGACGAAATGGTGGTCTTTGAAGGCCTGCTTGGTAATATGTGGGGCATGGCATTGCATTATGGCCTAATAGTTGGACATATCATTGTTATAATTACTGTTGTATGCTGTTTTTACCCACAGATATGCCGTAATGTTATCCATGATCAAAAGGAGGGAGTGATAAAGTATGAAAAAGGGTTAACACTTTGTTAAACAATAGTAGCAGATTTTTCTGAAAGAAACTGCTGATGATCAACAGATGTGCTAAGCCATCTGAGCCATATCTCTTCTTGAGGTAAGCTAGCTAGGCTTTCTGGATGTTTATCTCATTGTGCACTCGTGGGTAGAGATAGAACAGCTTCAGTCAGTTCTGTGTGTGGAAGCCATTATGACTATGTTGTCATTTGTCTTAAGGGGCTGTCATATAGTAAATAACTTTGGCACCAGCCTGCCTTGTGTGGTGGGTATCTGGACAGATATATCTGTGGTGTAAGGGGAATTGTTAGCCAGTTAGTGGATTGAGCGGTAACAGTCATAGACTGTTCCTGTTTGAGCGACTAACTGAGTAAGGCCTGGGTGCTTGGAGTAAAGAGTTTGTACTTATACGGTCTCTGAGTGACTTTATCCGGATTCGACTTCCACAGAATGGGAGTGGTTTTAAAGGGCTGGGCTGCTGGAAGCACATTACCAGACCTGGAATGATTGCAACTGGGTCTGACAGAGGCATAACTGGTTCCTCTGGGCACATTCAGTCTCACTCCAACTATTCCATACCTTCCTTTGTACAGTATAGAATGTCCAAAGGACTAGTGTTTGAGTAAATGAGACTCACCAAACTTTCTCCTGAATGAATCACTGGAATCTCTGAGTTAGATGGGTCCAGTTGATGCTCTCAATCCTCGGGCTGGTTCACTTGTTGCTGTTCCACTGTCTTCAGTCGTGGTTTGCTTCCATTTGGGGTTTTTCTTCCAATAAATCTCTCACCGCAGGTCCAACTTTAACATGAAATATAATGAAGCACATTAACAATAAAAAGGAGAACCAAACATTTCTGCTAAATGTTACCAAGAACAAAACTCACTGAAACTCAAACGTTGAAGGCAGACATAATGATCTCAGTGAACAATCTTTTATTGCCCCTCACACGTCACAAAATGATATGGGATAAGAAGGAGCCATCATTCAGTCATGGTAAGACATAAGACACAGGAACATAATTAGGTGATTCGATCAATCTGGTCTGCCCCACCACTCAACCATGGCTGATTTTTATTCCAACACCATATTCCTGCCTTCCTCCTGTAACCCCGAAGCTACTTAGCAATCATGAGTATATTAATCTCTGTCATAAATATACCCAAATGGCAGCCTCAACCAACCTCTGTGACAGCAAATTCCACAGATCAGACATAATTTGCCCAAAAATTTTTCTCATATTTAAAGGGAAGCATCTTTATTCTGAGACAGTGCTGTCAAATCACAGATCATCCTTTCCATGTCCACTGTATCCAGGCTTTTCAGCATTCGGTAGGTTTACTTAACCATACATCCCCCCCACCACCCCCACCGTCCTTCTGAACTCCATTGAGTACAGGTCCAGAACCATCAAATGCTCCTCAGACATAAAGTCAATCATTCCTGAGATTATTCTTGTAAATCTTGTTAGCAAAAACTGTACTGAACACAAACTGGTACCAGGATAATTTACAGAGAAAAGTTGTGCTTTCTTTACTGCTCTACTATCACAGAATGAGCCATTTCCATTTCCAGGTTAAAACAGGTCCATTTCAGGAAATATAAACCATTCTGGGGTGAATGTAACAAAAAGAAACTGGAATTACCAGAAACACTCAGCAGGTAAGGAACAGCTGTGGGGAGAGGAACAAACTTTACAATTCAGGTTAATAACATTTTGTCAGAATGACTTCTGATGATAGATGTAATAAAATTCTTAAACGGGTTAATAAACCATCTTTCTGTGCTCGTCATTCTCTTCTACAATTTAAAGTGGTTCATAGAGCTTACATTTCTAAACAGAAGCTCTCCAGTTTTTACCCGAATGTTTCTCCACTTTGTAATAAATGCAACTCTGCTGATGCCTCTTTAATTCATATGTTTTGGTTTTGCTCTACAATTGAAAAGTTTTGGCGGGAAGTATTTCATACCTTCTCTCAACTTTTTAGGGTCCAATTTGACCCAAATCCCCTTACTGCCTTGTTTGGTATTATTGCAAATGAAGATATAACTTTAAATACTCCTAACCTACAGGTTTTAGTTTTTACCTCTCTTTTAGCAAGAAGAGCAATCTTGCTTAAATGGAAGGAGTCTACCCCTCCTGCACATCTTCAATGGCTACGTGATATTATGTCGTATTTAAATTTAGAAAAGATCCGCTGCTCAGTCTTAAATTCGAAACAATCTTTTTATGGCATTTGAGGACCTTTCCTAAATTACTTTTCCAATTTATAAAGTTTAACAGTGCACAGACTTTTATGTATATTTTTATTTTCTCTTCTTAAGTGAATATGTTTTTTTTTCTAATTATCCATTGTCATCCATCAGCTTTTTTCTTTGGTAGTTGGTAGGGGGTTGACTTTTTTAATATATAAAAAAAAATATTTTATGATGTATGACCTATCTTTAAATTTTTTGATTACAGAGTGGTATACCATTATGTCTGATGCTATAACATTTTAATCAATTTTATTACAATATATGAATGTACACAAGTTATGTTGAGATGTATCTATGTGTTGCACTCTGTAAATCTTTTTTTTCTTCTGAATAAAAATATTGCAAAAAGAAAAGAATGACTTCAACATTTTCAGTTTTTAGTGCAGATCTCCAGCAACTTGAGATTATGCTTGATTTCCGCCAGGTGACAGACAGGTAACAGTGGGGGGGGGGGGGGGTGATTTCCAAACACAGTTCCAAACTCAAGGGTCTATTTCTACTGTTGTAAACACGGTACAGCCCATTTACTCACAGCCTGTCCCTGTGAGGCTGGAATCGGAACTCATCCTCTCCTCAGATTAGCACTCATTGCTTCCAAAGGAACTCCAGAAACAAGCATCTGATCCCAGACCAGAAATACTCGCTCAACACCTCATAAGCCCAAGTTGCTCGACCCCCGGGTCCATTTTACCTGGATCAAGAACTGTGATATCCCAGGACCCAACCTCAATGAGCCACACAGGCAAAGGTTGGGCACCCCTGGTCAAAATTTCTGTTACTGTGAATAGTTAAGTGAGTAAAAGATGAACTGATCTCCAAAAGTCATAAAGTGAAAGATGAAACATTCTTTTCAACATTTTAAGCAAGATTAGTGTATTATTTTTGTTTTGTACAATTTTAAAGTAAAATAAAATAAAGGAACACCATGCAAGAGATTTGAGCTCTCAGATAACTTTTACCAAGGTCCCAGACATTAATTAGCTTGTTAGGGCTATGGCTTATTAATAATCTTCATTAGAAAAAGCCAGGTGATGCAAATTTCAAAACTTTATAAATACCCTGACTCCTCAAACCTTGTCACAACAATCATCAGCCATAGGCTCCTCTAAGCAGCTGCCCAGCACTCTGAAAATTAAAATAAATGATGGCCACAAAGCAGGAGAAGGCTATAAGAAGATAGCAAAGCATTTTCAGATAGCTGTTTCCTCAGTTCGTAATGTAATTAAGAAATGGCAGTTAACAGGAAGGGTGGAGGTCATGTTGAGGTCTGGAAGACCGAGAAACTTTTCCCAGAGAACTGCTCATAGGATTGCTAGAAAGGCAAATCAAAACCCCCGTTTGACTGCAAAAGACCTTCAGGAAGATTTAGCGGACTCCGAAGTGGTGGTGAACTGTTCTACTGTGCAGAGACACCTGCACAAATATGACCTTCATGGAAGAGTCATCGGAAGAAAACCTTTCCTGCATCCTCACCACAAAATTCAGCATCAGAAGTTTGCAAAGGAACATCTAAACAAGACTGATTCATTTTGGAAACAAGTCCTGTGGACTGAGGAAGTTAAAATAGAACTTTTTGGCCGCAAGGAGCAAAGGTATGTTTGGAGAAAAAAGGGTGCAGAATTTCACGAAAAGAACACATCTCCAACTGTTAAGAACAGGGATGGATCAATCATGCTTTGGGCTTGTGTTGCAGCCAGTGGCACGGGAAACATTTCACTGGTAGAGGGAAGAATGAATTCAATTAAATACCACAAATTCTGGAAATAAACATCACACCATTTGTAAAAAAAAAAGCTAAAGATGAAAACAGAATGGTTTCAACAACAGGATAATGATCCTAAACACACCTCAAAATTCGCAATGGACTACCTCAAGAGGCACAAGCTGAAGGTTTTGCTATGGCCCTCACATTCCCCTGACCTAAACATCATCGAAAATCTGTGGATAGACCTCAAAAGAGCAGTGCATGCAAGACAGCCCAAGAATCTCACAGAACTAGAAGCCTTTTGCAAGGAAGAATGGGCAACAATCCCCAAACAAGAATTGAAAGGCTCTCAGCTGGCTACAGAAAGCGTTTACAAGTTGTGATACTTACCAAAGGGGTTGTTGCTAAGTATTGACCATGCAGGGTGCCCAAACCTTTGCTTCGGGCCCTTTTCCCTTTTTTTATTATTTTGAAACTGTAAGAGATGGAAAAGAAAAAGTAATCTAGCTTAAAAAATTAAAGAATGTGTCATCTTTAACTTTCTGCCTTTTGGAAATCAGGTCATCTTTTACTCACTTAGCTATTCACAGTAACATAAATTTTGACCAGAGGTGCTCGAACTTTTGCATGTCACTGTAAGTGATTTTCTTGCTAAATGATACTTTAAAAAGGCAGTTTTCCAAATATCACTCCCCACTTGCAAATTATCCAGCAACTTTTGCATCGCCACAATACACACAGGTAACACCAGTTTCTGTATTGTACATAAATATTTCCCCTGAACCCCTACTCCAGGTGGCTGACAGTGGTGAACTCGGTGATGGCAATGCCAAAGAATATGAAGGGAAGGGCAGAAGTCTGTCTCATTGGAGTCTGGCACATTTGTGATGTGAAAGCTATTTGTTGCCCAGGGCAAAGGTGTTTGGTATCAGTATATACCCAGACAGAATGGGTTAAAGCATGTCCTCACCGGTAGAAAACGCCAGAACAAGAGCAGGCAGAACAAGCAACACACACAAAATGCTGGAGGAACTCAGCAGGCCAGGCAGCATCGATAGAAAAGACTACTAAAGCTGAGTTCCTCCGGCATTTTGCGTGTGTTGTTTGGATTGCCGGCAGCTGCGGTTGGAAGCAGAACAAAGGTGATTGTCTCAACAGCTGATAGAAAGATATTGTTCCCTTTCTACGAGTTCCTGATCCCTGCATTTAGTTTTCTGGAGCTCAGCTCTGTCTGTGAGATCTATTTGCTCGCATTCCCTGATTAGCCGAAAGCTCCCCGGGGCCCGTGTACGGATCGTGGGGCTGAGAGAGAGGAAAAAGACCTGGCCTGTGCCGAGTTTGTGGGCCACGGTGTTCAATGTTCACAGCAATTGTCACTCAATTAAAGCCCACCCAGCACCCGCTCTTACCTCCTACGGTCCTCCCGACATTTTGTGTACTACGCGCATGCGGAGTTATCCAAGACAGCTGCAAGCTTGACGCCTGCGCATTTGATCAGTGCTTCAAGCGACAGCGAAATTGTAAACGCAGGGCTTTATGGGTAATCACGGTGCCATTAAAAGTTTCTGCAAGCACCGGTTTCATGCTCATACCTCAGTTTGTTTTGTGTGTAGAAAAATCAACAGCTTTTTTTTTTAACTCAGAAAGCGGCTCCCATAAGCGATACACTCAATATCAACAGGCATTTCGTTTATTTAATGCCAAAGTACAATCCTCTTACAAATGCAGATATGAAACTCAAGAGATTCTGCAGTTGCTGGAAAACAGCGACGCACACACACACAATGCTGAAGGAGCTCTGCAGTTTAGGCAGCCACTAAGCAGAGGAGTACACAGTCCAGACATGCTGAAGGGGCTCGGCCTAAATGTTGTCTATTTATTCCTCTCCACATTTGCTGCCTGATCTGCTGATTACCTGCAATGTTTTGTAGACATTAACCATTTTGTTTTTCAATTGACCAGTTTCCAAATGTTACTCATCTTTCATTCATAGCCACACCCTGCTGGTCTGGTTCCTCTTCCTCCTCCTCCTTGTAACCTCCAGACCCCATCTCTTTCCGGAGACCTGGAGCCCTGATTAGTGTTGGCAACTCTTTGGATCCTGACTTTGCTCCACCGAAGATTCACTCGCTAGTCTGCTGTCAGGCTTTAGAGGCGCATTGCAACAACCCAGATATCTGAGGCACAGTCCTTTGAAATTAGTGAAAATGACCCAAAATTTGAAAAAAGTAGGGAAGAGTTTAACCACCTTAGTCCAGAGCACTGGGGAAGGTCAAATACTCAGCGAGCTCATCGTGTTACTAAGCCTGGGGAAAATCATGTAGGAAATTCATGCAGGTGTACAAGACGATGAGAGGCATTGATCGTATGAATATTCAGAGGCTTTTTCCCCAGGGCTGCGATGGCTAACACGAGGGGGCATAGCTTAAGGTGCTTGGAAGTAGTTCAACGGAGATGTCAGAGGTATATTTTTATACACAGAGAGTGGTGGGTGTGTGGAATGCACTGCCAGCGACGGTGGTAGAGACGGGTACAATAGGGTCTTTTAAGAGAATCGTAGGTATATGGAGCTTAGGAAAATAGAGGACTATGTGGTAGGGTACTTCTAGGTAGTTACTAGAGTAGGTTACATGGTCGGAACAATGTATAATGAACGGTAATTTGCTGCAGATTTCTATGATTCTACGAAATTCACAGGAAATCTCTTCTCCCACCGAGTGGTGACAAATTGCAACAAAGAGAGTGAGAGGTAAACGGCAGAGATAAATTTTAAAATACTGATATGGAACAGAACCATGGGCAGGGACCAGATGGGCCGAGTGGCCTGTCTAGTGTATATTGTGAGTGTGGTAGAGACACAGGATTTAATACAGAACTGATTTATCTTTCACGGATCCACAGTATTAAACATCAGTCCAGTTTAAGGCTAACGTCAGCAGAACAGACTCCTCCAATGCTCAGTGACTAGGGTTCAGTCCTGGGTGCGATGAGCAGCTGAAAGAACTGCAGAATCTGACAATAACAGTCCCTCATGAACCTGCAGCTGCCTTCAGTCACCGTGATGGTTAAACATTTAACACGGAGCTGATTTGAACTTCCTCCCTGATGTGAAGTTGCTGGTGTTGCCGCAGCTGGGATGATCGAGTGAAACTCTTTGCTCACTCCGGACAGAAATGTGGCCTCCACTTATTGTAAACTCAGCGGAGCATCACAGGGTGGGTTAACTGAATGAGTCACTTCACACACACGGAGCAGGTGAACGGCCGCTTCCCAGTGCGAAGCTGCTGGTGTAACTGTGATGGCCGATTGAATCCCTTCCAAAATGAGAACCAGAGTATGAAGTCACACTGCTGTCAACGTCATGGCAATGACAGATCACAGGCATGGACACGTGATCGGGCTCTCCTGGCAGCGAGTGGGGCGCTGTCTTCTCCAGCATCTCGGCCTCCATATTCAAGGATCGGTGGCATTCCAACGCTGGTGAACTGACAGATACAGCGGAGATATCGTTCTGTTGTGTTTGTGATTCCCACACACAGATCTTCAGACATTTCTACACTATTAAAAGTTTACAGACCACGTCAGTGGGCGAAGGACAACATTTCAACTCAGATAATTTTTGTCTCCATGGTGCCTTCAGAAAAAAGCACTGTCACAGCTCAAAACAATTTGGAGGAACAAGATTTCATCTTCTAACTGACTACAGTTCCGGCATCAGGGTCAATATCAAACTCTGCTTCCCTCTCTGTATCAAAATGGATCATTCCTCCCCTTCATCAGTCTGTGACTTGGCTCAGTTTGTCTATCTCCTTCACATTCTGAGCATGCGCCACACACTCACTAAGATCACATTTTATATACACGGATGCGACTAGAGACTTTCTGATTATTATGTCCCTCCTGGCATCTGTCGGTGGTAAACTCAGAGTCAGCAATGCTATTGATCCTCAGGAGTAGGTGATTAGGCTTTTTCGTTGGAGATCGATAAACTGCAGGTAGTGTGCGGCTGGATGAGTGGTTCATTTTCAGACTGGAAGGAGGGAGCGTTTGAAGTACCCCAGAGATCAGTCCCTGACCACAGTTGTTCACAGTTTAATGTCCTGGCGGAGGCAGCGAGATGTGAGATGTCTCAGTCTGCTGGTGACGCAGAAAGAGTGGAGTTGGGGGAGGGGAGGCTATTCTCATGCAATTTCGTAGCTTTGCAATCAGTACGTAGTGCACTGTGGGGCTGCAGTGGCGGGGTCCATTGCTGGGATCAGTACACAGTCAAAGTGGGCTATGTGGATTTTGTGAATAAAGCGCCATTCTCCAATTTAGAATCTCCAGCCGCGGAGCAAGCCTACCGTTTGTATATTTATATTGTATTTATGGCATTGTGATAACCAGATACTATAGCCCTCCACAACCTCTCTATCCAGTCCTTTCAATATCCGACTTCATCCGTAAATTTGGCCACAGGGCCATCAATACTGTTATCCGATGCATTGACATATAACATAAAAAGAAACGTTGCTAACCAGACACCTGTGGACCTCTGGGGTAGTAATCTCATGATTGCTGCCTGTGCCCCTGCTAGCGATGAAAGAATATCATGATCAGGCGTATTAATGTGTGGCCTAGAGACTTGTGTAGGGGGCAGGGCTTCAGATTCCTGGATCACTGGGGCCTCTTCCGGGGGAGATACGACCAGTACGAAAAGGACAGGTTACACCTGAACCCAAAGGGGTGCAATATCCTCGCGGGCACAGATGAAAAGGAAAAGAGGAATTATGGGAGGAAGCTGGCAACTAATATCAAAGAAGATATAAAAGCTTTTTTTAAGAATATAAAGGGTAAAATAGTGTCAAGTGTAGATATAGAACCAATACAAAATAATGCTGGAGATATTGTAATGAGAGATGCAGAGGGCAGTGGAACTGAATGAGTGGAAGGCGTCTGCAGTATATCGGTCATTCAAGAGTGTCACGGAAGTGAAGTTTGTGCAGTGAACATTATGACTGAGAAGGTGCTCAGGGAGCTCAATGGTCTGAGGTTGGATAAATCTCATGGACCTTATGGAATGCATCCTTGTGTTCTGAAGGGAGTAGCCGGAGAGATTGCAGAGGCATTAACGATGATCTTTCAAGAATTGATAGATTTGTGGCATTGTACCAGATGACTGGAAAATTGGAAATGTTACCCCGCTATTTAAGAGGGGTGGGCGGCAGCAGAAAGGAAACTATAGACGTGTTAGCCTGATATCAGTGGTTTGGGAAGTTGTTGGAATCGATTGTTAGGGATGAGATTACGGAGTACCTGAGACACATGACAAGATATGCCAAAGCCAGCATGGATTCCTGAAAGGAAAATCCTGCCTGAGAAACCCACTGCGAATCTTTGAGGAAACTATCAGCAGGGTACACAAAGGAGATGCAGTAGATATAGTGTACTTGGATCTTCAGAAGGCCTTTGACAAGGATAATAGGCCATGGAATTACAGGGAAGTTACTAGCCTGGGTGGTGCATTGGCTGGTCAGCAGAAAGCAGATCTTCTAACCATCATCTTTGATGTCATAATGTGGCGGGTCAGTTATTATTACTTCCCCGGGACTTTCCTGGACATCACCCCCGTATGCAGTGCGATCTCCACACTGGGATTTGCAGCCACAGACAGTTCTGTCTGCTTCACTGTTACTTTTACGTTTGATCGGTTTGTTGCCATCTCTTGCCAGAAGCTGAAAGCAAAGTATTGCACCAGGAAAACTGCGGCTGTGGTTCTGACAACAACCGGCGTTCTGCTCTGTTTTAAAACTGTGCCTGAATGCTTTAGATATTGTCCTCTGAAAGTGATTGACCATATACCCTGGGACTGTACTACAAAGCAGAGCTACTATACCGGTGCCGGTTGGGTGGAATATAAGTGTCTTACTACTGTTCAAAATTCATGTTAATACTACTGTTCAACGCTCTGACAGACAGACACACATTTTTGTGACTAGTCGCGTCCGTAAGGTGCTGCAGGGTCTGAGCAAGGAGGAGAACCACAGTGACCCGGAGATGGAGAACAGGAGGAAGTCTGTAATCTTACTTCTTACCCCTCCGGAAGCTTCATCATCCTGTGGTCGTTCAGTTTTGCTGAAATCCTTTATTACACAATTGCCAGATTGGATCCAAATAATTACAGCGATTCTGAATTAATATTTCAACAGTCCGGATACATACTGTTGATATTAAGTTGCTGCACAAACACGTTTATTTATGGGGTAACTCAGTCCAAGTTCAGAGAGCAGTTTATCAACGCAGCGAAATATCTGCTCACGTCAATTATTCAACTAATTAACAAACAACATATCTAAGCTCTTCCCGGAGGCGGTCGTAATGTTTTCCATCTTGACACTCCAGAACCTGCGGTCATCGGAAAACGTGGCAGCGGCGAGAGTAAAACTGGTTTCCAGCTCGAGAGAGACACAGCACAGGAAGAGACCCTTCGTCACCCGCACCCCGTGACCTCCATTCCTATCAATCATTAAGCTCATCCTACCTTTTATTTTCAATTTTCCATATTCCCGCTTTCGTCACCGCCAGACGCCTTTCGGTCATGAGAAAGCGGAATAGGTTCTGGAGACATTCAAGATCAAATCAGCAAAAAATGCAACTCATTTGTTACTTTAGACTTTTGCATAAGAATGAAGTGGAAAAAAAGGAAATTAACACAACTTACAGTAAAGCATGCACTTGTCCGTCACATTAGACAAAGATGTTACAGAGAAATTTTTAACACCACGGCACTCATTCCTAATTGCGCAAATTGTTACGGAAACCTCTGGTGCCTACTCTGCTTCAAGGAAAATAATGACATCTCACTTCCTGATTTCTAACAAAAGTCCTTCCGATCAAATTCCATGTTGACTCGCCTCTGCATTGACTTGCCTGCTTATCAATATTTTTTTTAAATCTATGCATTCCCTGGAATCGTATGCTTATTATTATTATTATTATTATTATTATTATTTTATCTCAGCTAAAACTGGTAAAAATTGCATTATGGACACAGACAAGCCCACTTTTTTCTCAACGTTTGGACTATTTTAGTGTTGTATAGTGCTGTGCCCTTCTGGCGATTTTATAAATATTGTTGTGCGGGTCGAAATGTTTAGTGCTGTTGTGTAGTTATTTTCGGATGATACCAGACATATATATTACAACTAGGACAATGTATACCCTCTTCCTGTACAATAGTCGTTAATTTTCCTCTTCCATCAGCATATTTCCTGTGTTTTATACTTTCTGATTTCCGTGCGTAGTGTGTGTTCGTAATGGCCGTACCTATTAAATAAATAGTTATTGCATATGTATCCTGTATTATTATTTTTGGGCGGGTACCAGGTATCCCATCTCTAATAATGGATCGGTTGTAGGGTCCTGCCTCTAAAACTCGATTAGGATTGTATTTATAATAATGTAGGCATGTTTCACTATTGTGTATCGTAAAGTAAGCATTTGGTGAAAGATGTTTGTCACTTGATGGTGCCTGTGTAAGTAATCAGATTGAATTAAACTGTTGCAGGATACTACAATGTGTGGGATACTTTCTGGTTTCGCATGGAATATTCTGTTTTTATTGTCTTGCATTTGTTAGCCTTTTATTGTGCATTTTTGATGTTTTTGTCTTAACCACCTGGACCAGTATTGCCACAAAGAAACATCCAGTTTCTGGGAAGAAGTCTCCAACTTTGAGCCTGTCGTCGGACATGTTTCCGTTGATACCTAGTCTGCTCAGATCGTGGGGATCTCATCCATGGACGGTTATGTTCATCCATTGGCTAACACTGTCTTCCAGAGCAGTGCTTGCCAACCTTTTTTTAAAGCCCACAATGACCTCCTGAAGCCCTTCATACTTGCCGCGTTCGCCCTTCTTTGACCGAATATACAGCGTTCCCATAGTGTAAAAACGTGGCTACCATATGCCACATAGACAAAATACTCTGCTTTAACTTTTAATTTATCTTTAAACCTAGTTTTCACAGTACCTGTGCACTGCACAGCAGCTGTGGGATGTTGACAATGAATGATACCACAGACTTGCAATTTAATTTTCATAAATTCCACTAATTCCAGGCCTGGCGACCTGGTGCTTCACCCGTTGCACAAGAAATCATGTTCCTGTTCAGAATAATGTTGTCATCAATATACATTTTGAGGTCTCGTAGACAGACTCCCCGTTGATATCTGTTTTCAACTTTTTACAATAGATAAAATCTTCATCTACTTCTCTGTCTTTGATAAACCGTACAGACGCCATTTGCAATGCTTCGTTTTCTCACACAGTTGTCTCCCAAATTCTGTTTTTTTTATAGTTCTGCGCATAGTGATATTTAATCTCCTTACTCATGTCATCAATATAAGATACAGAGTTATTACTCAGGGGAAATGATTTTAAAATACTGGTATCCATTTTGAGAACAGTGGTGAGCACTTCCGACACTACAGCCATTAATAATCTTTCACTAATTGTATGAGATTTTTCACACATTGCTGTTATTTTGGAAATGTTATGAGAAGCAATGAGACCACGATCAATGTCATTTTTAGCTTTCCTAACAAATAACTCGAGTGTGCAACGCTATTCAAATGCTTCTTTCATCTTCTGGAACTGAGTAATACCATGGGTCGCCTTTTCAGGGTGTCTTTTATGGAAGTGTTCCTGCAATCTCGATGTCTTCAGTGTTTCATTAGACAGTACAGTATTACGAATAAGATACATGGGATTCGCAGATCTGACGGAAATAGAATGAAACCATACTCCGGGTACGTAAAGACGAATTTTTTGAAGTTTCTGGTTCTTAGCAGAATTAGAATTCAGACTCATAGAAATCCTGCCGTACGTACTAATCCATCATTATCGGGGCTAGACTGTTAAATTGCATGAGCTTGTTCCGGGCCATGAGTCAAGGGCAACTGTTGAGCACTCTGGTTACTCATTTATGTTTCCCCAATAACGTCTGTTAGGCTGGTAAGGTGGGAAGAGGTTGCCAATTTTCAGACGGTTGTGACGACATGCGCTCGCTGCCTGCGGAGCTATGGCTTCTTCTGTGTCCCAGGCCCTGGTACCTAGTTATAGTACATAGAAATTTACAGCACATTACAGGCCCTTCGGCCCACAATGTTGTGCCGCCCATTTGGCTTACTCTAGAAATTGCCTGGCACACAGCCCTCTATTTTTCCAAGCTCTATGTACCTATCTAAGAGGCTCTTAAAAGACCCTACTGTATCCACTTCCACCACCACCGCCGGCAGAGCATTCCACACACCCACCACTCTATGCATGACAAACTTACCCCTGACATTAACTCAGGAACGATTTCCAGCGCCTTAAAACTATGCGCCCTCATGTTAGCCATTTCAGCCCCGAGAAAATGCCTCTGACTATCCACACGATCAATGCCCCTCATCATCTGATACACTTCTATCAGGTCACCTCTCATCATCCGTCACTCCAAGGAGAAAAGGCCAATTACACTAAGACTATTTTCATTAGGCATGTATCCACATGCTTCTTGTAGTGTGGTGACCAGAACTGAACACAGTATTCCAAGTGGGGTCTGACCAAGGTCCTATATAGTTTATATTGCCACACCGCCACACCAATAATCTTGAACGTCCCTGACCACTGTTATTTGCCCCTAAAGCCCCCTTGGAATATGTAACCTCCCACGATGGGAATCACTGCCTAATGGTGATTTTCCCTCCCTATTTCTGGACTGAACTTTCATGTCCGTTCAGTGGTGTGTATTTCTTAACAGGGTAGCACATGGCCGTACAGAGTGTTGTTCCCGTTTTCATTGATGAAAGTTTATCCTTAGGGAGGGGAAAAGAGAGTGGGAGAGGGGGGAGACAGGGAGGGGGGGGACGGAAAGAGGAGTATATAGTGGAACTACGGAGAGACAGGATGAGTGGTGGTAGAGATAGATTGGGAGAGAGGGAGAGACTTGGGGAAACAGAAAAAAGGAGGAAGAGAGCAACAAGGCCAACGGCACAGTCTGAGGAGAGATGGGAGTGGAGAAGCGGAGGCGAGAAACAGGGGTAGGAAAGAGGCGGGGCGACAGGGAGGGAAGAGAACAGCGGGAAATGAGGTGGACGTGAGTGAGAAATGAACATGGAGTGAGAGAGGGGAAAAAAGAGGCTTGGGAGAAAGAAGTGATGGAAGAGAGAGGGGGAAGGAATAGTGGAGGGAGAAAAATGGGGAAGCTAAATGGCGATAGAAGTAGGGAGGGAGAAGGGGGAGATAAATGAGGGAAAGAGGTCTGATATCCCTGTTAGTGAGAGAAGCAAGACAGGAATTGATATAGGTCGCTCATTTTAACTGGAGATGGATGAAAATCTCAGGAATTCTACATCTTCCATATAATTTTCTTTGAGATCAATAATGTGTCTATCTATCTAGATGAGTACGCAATCTTTGGGGTTTGTTGCTCCCCGACCGGTTGGTTGGGTATATTTGAGGGGTACATAGGTAATCATTTAATGTAGCAAGGGGAATCGGCACAGGAGAATAGATCAGCCACAATCATAAGACACACAGGAGAATTACTCCTCATTTCTGTTCTAAATTGAGGTCCCTCTATTCTGAAGGTGGTCCCTCTGATCCTGGATCAGCATTGATAGACCACATCCACTCTATCTATGTCCTCTGGTCCTCGACTCCCCCACTATAGGAGACATCCTCTCCACATCCACTCTACCTGTGTCCTCTGGTTCTAGACTCCCCAAACATAGGAACCATCCTCTCCACATCCAGTTTATCATGGCTTTTCAATATTCGAGAATGATGCCCACACCGCTTCATTAATCTAAACTCCAGCGGGAACAGGCCCAGAGACATCAAATGCTCCTCGTGCTTTAACCCCATCAGTGCCGGAATCATTTTCATGAACATCCTCTGGAATCTCTTCAATTCCAGCACATCTTTTCAGAGATAAGGAGACCATATCACCAAACTCATAATTGCCAAGTGTGGTCTAACCAATGCCGTTTAAAGCCTTAGTATTATATCCTGCCTTCTAGTCCTCTCATAATGAATGCTAACCACATTTACATAAACTTAAAGGTGAAAGGCGAGGGTGCGGTGGGAAGAGGGAAGTGTTGGCATAAGGTTCCTATTCTACCATCATCCCTGCTAGTGTCTCCTTCCAATCAACTTTGGTGAACTATTCTCTCATGAATCTGCAGTTCATCTCACTCCACTAATCATGATGAATCTTTTTTATAGCTTTACCTCTCAAACTGCAGGGTGAATTCTATCATATTCTGATTACTGACTCCTCAGCATTTCCTTACCTTGAGCTTCCAAACCAAATTTGATTCATTGCACAACACCCAATCCAGAACTACATTTTCCATAGTGGCACAACCTCAAGCTGTTCTAAAAAGCCATCTGATTGGTATTCTCCAATTTCCCTCTCTTGAGAACAAGCACCAGCCTGATTTTCACAATCTGCCTCCACCTTCCCAGCTCATGGACAGCTTGCCCACGACCATCAGGTAGGAGACTACGTAGCCTTCACACCAGGTCTACCAAACCTAAAACAGCTAATTTCCCCAAGCCATAAGTCTGATCAACAACTCTACCCACAAATGCATGCTTCCACACTACTAAACAACGCTCGTTTATCATTTTCTGTCAGTCGCCTTATGGACAGACATCCTGTGCCTTGCGACACTTTCTGGACTAATGTGCGGTGTATAAGCTGTGGATATATATTTTTATTAGGGTTTGTTTTTTGCTGCACCAGACCCGGAGTAATAATTATTTCCAAATCTGAAACATGCTGAAAATGGCTGATTTTATCATGTGCCCCAAATACCCTGAAAACACATCCTCAGCATCCGAATCCAATATCTTCCCAACCAGTGAGGTCAGACTAACTGGCCCATAATCTTGTATCTTCTACCTCTCTACCTTCTTGAAGAGTGGAGTGATATTTCCAAATTTCCAGACTTCCAGAACCATACCAGAGGCCACTCATTCTTGAAGCATTGTTACTAATCCCTCCAGAATCTTTTCAGCCACCTCTTTCAGAACACTCAGATGTGCACCATCTACTCCAGGTGACCTATTTACCTTCAGACCTTTCTGCTTCCCAAGAACCTTCTCATGAGTAATGTAACTTAACATAATTCTGACCACTGACATCTGGACATTCACCATCCTGCTCGTGTCTTCTGGAGTGAAGACTGATGTAAAATACTTAGTCAGTTCATCTGCCAGCTCCATGTTCCCCATTACTACCCCTCCAGCCTCGTTTTCCAGTGGTCTGATATCCATTCTCACTTTTGTTATATCCATATTAGTGTATTCTTTTTTCAAAATACCTTAGTCCCATTCCAAACTGGAAACTTCACAAAGAAAAACAAGAACTGAAATGACAAATTCAGAAAACACTATTTACCACTTAGATGAAAACTACCGAGGACAGAACTAGGAAGAGCTATAATAGTCATTAAAAATAAACCAACAGTCTGATAAGATTTCTAAAGAATATATTTTCATACAAAATATACAGGATTCAGCACACCAGACAGGTATGTGCAAATCTGATTTGAAATACAGACCAGAAAACTTAACTGAAAGGCCAACTCAGAAAAATGAATCATCACTCTGGAAGAAAACATTAACCAGTGGAATGAGAATGACCCTCCATGGGAGACATCTCAACAATCTGAGCAGACGAGATGGTGACAAGGAAACATCGAGCGCCCGACTCTGAGTTGGAGACCTCTTCCCAGAAACAGGGGTGCCCTGGGGAATTACAGGACAAGGTGGTTAACATTTTAAAATAAACAGAAATACATAAAAGACAAACAAACAAGGCAATAAATGCAGAAAATGCCAAGAGAAACCAGACACAATCCAACACATTCCAGGATCCTGCAGCAGTTTAACTCAATCTGATTACTTATAAAGGTACAATCAAGTGGCAAATATCATTCACCAAAATCTTGCTTTAAAATACAAACCTATTCATGACCACCATAACTTCATTAAGGCACCATGAATTTAGGCCTGATCCAGTTTTAGAGTCCAAATCTTACAAACTATAGGATAATCAATACATTAATGCAGATAGGACAATCCATAATAACCATTTGGATATAATATTACAGGATAAACAAGCAGGAACAACCCCCTCAATAGATAAAACTATTCTGAACACACACGTTCCTCGACCAATGGAGTACCTCACCACAGGCATTATTTGTGTCATCAGTCAGACAATTGAATTATTATCTCTGTCAATCAGCTTCCAAATGTTGCTACTCTGTCATTCGTTGTCCACCCCGCTGCTGATTCCCTTCTCCTCATCGTACGGTCTTACCTCGACCATCACCCAGAGCCCCAAACTCTGCCCTGAGCGGACCCGCCTCTGGTTTCTAACCCCACTTGGTTGAACTAATGGCTTCCCATTCTGCTTTCAGCCTTTACAGGACAGTGGTGTTTTCTAACAACCCTTTAGTAGCAGGGAAAATGACCCATAATGTGGAAATCAGCCATGAATAAGGAGGCTAACTACCAATGTCATTCTTCCTCAGCCCAGAGATTTGAGAGGCAAAGAACATGTCAGACAGAACTGCAGTCAGCTCGACTTCTTCAGTCTGCAGAAAATTCAAGGGAAACCTCTTCACCCACAGAGTGGTGACTGTTTGGAATCCATCACCACAGGGAGAGCGAGAGGGGAACAACAGGGGAGGATTTCAAAGGACTGTCGTGGAACTGAATCACTGGCAGGGTTCAACCGGCCTGAGTTGACTCTACTGTACACTAGGTGTGTTATAAATTCACTAAGTACGGGAGACAGAGTTTAAAATAGAACTGATTATTTGTCTCAGACACAGAATATTAAACCCAGTCCCATTAAAGGTGAATGTGCAGCAGAAGAAACTCCTCCCGTGCCCAGTGACCAGGGTGCAGAACTGGGTGTGGTGATCAGCAGCAATAATTGCAGAGTTCAGCACCGACAGTAACTCTCGAAATTGCATTCAGCAACGGTGATGGACAAATATCCAGCATGCACCTTATTGAAACTTTCTCCCCAGTGTGAACCCAGTAGTGTGTCACAAGGTTAGATTACTGAGTGAATCCCTTCCCACATTTACAGCAGCTGAACGTCCTCTCCACAGTGTGAACTCAATGATGCACATTTGGTGGAGATGTCTGACAGAAACTCTTCCCAATGTCTGAGCAGGTGATCAGCCGTTACCCAGTGTGATCTCGCTGGTGTCTCTGTAGATGAGATGATCGGCGGAATCCCATCCCACATTTACAGCAGGTGAATGGTCTCTCCCCAGTGTGAACTCGCTGGTGTGCCAATAGGGAAGATGACCGAGTGAATCCCTTCCCACAGTCTGAGCAGGTGAACTGCCTCTCCCCAGTGTGAACTGACTGATGTCTCAGTCGGTGAGAAGAGCAAGTGAATCCTTTCCCACAGTCTGAGCAGGTGAATGGCCTCTCCCCAGTGTGAATTGACTGGTGTATCTTCAGTTGGGCTGAGCAAGTAAATCCCTTCCCACAGTCTGAGCAGGTGAATGGCCTCTCCCCAGTGTGAATTCGTTGGTGAGCTATTAGGTTTGATGACTGACTGAATCCCTTCCCACAGTCTGAGCAGGTGAATGGCCTCTCCCCAGTGTGAATTCGTTGGTGAGCTATTAGGTTTGATGACTGACTGAATCCCTTCCCACAGTCTGAGCAGGTGAACGGCCTCTCCCCAGTGTGAACTGACTGGTGTCTCAGTAGGTGACATGCCAGAGAGAATCCCTTCCCACAGTGTGGGCAGCTGAATGGCCTCTCTCCAGTGTGAACTCGCTGGTGATTCTGTAGGTTGGATGATCGAGAGAATCCCTTCCCACAGACTGAGCAGGTGAAAGGCTTCTCCCCTGTGTGAACTCGCTGGTGTCTCTGTAGGTAGGATGACTGACTGAATGTCTTCCCACAGATTGAGCAGGTGAACGGCCTCTCCCCAGTGTGAACTGACTGGTGTATCTGTAGGTCGGATGATTGAATGAATCCCTTCCCACATTCTGAGCAGGTGAAAGGCTTCTCCCCAGTGTGAACTCGCTGGTGTCTCTTTAGGTGGGATGACTGAGTGAAAGTCTTCCCACAGTCGGAGCAGGTGAACGGCTTCTCCCCAGTGTGACTTCGCTGATGTAGCTTCAGTTGAGATGAAGAAGTGAATCCCTTCCCACAGTCCAAGCAGGTGAACAGCCGCTCCCTGGTGTGAACTCGCTGGTGAGCCATTGGGTCAGATGACTGAGTGAATCCTTCCCCACAAATTCAGCAGATGACCAGCCTCTGCCCAGTGTGAACTGACTGGTGTGTCCACAGGTGGGATGACCGACCGAATCCCTTCTCACACACAGAACAGGTGAATGGCCTTGTCCCAGTGTGAACTCACTGATGTACCTTCAGTTGTGATGACCAAGTGAATCCGTTCCCACTGTCCGAGCAGGTGAACGGCCTCTCCCCAGTGTAAAATGACGGGCTTGCCAGTTGGTCAGATGATCGAGTGAAACCCTCTCCAAAGTCTGAGTAGGAAGGATGGTCGATTGAACCCCTTGCTCCACTTCTTAAATATCTGGACAGAGACAGCAAAACTGGTGTGTTGTGTTTGAATTCCCATAGACAAATTCTTTGTTGTATTTAACCTGTAAAAAGATTTACAAAATCCATCAATGGGTGTGGGTCAAAATTTCAGACGAGATCACTCAAATTGTCAAGGTGTAATCTGGCATCACACTGTTACAGTGAGGTTCTAACTGAGCACAGTGCTGGTATCAGGAATGACCATCAAGTTCTCTGATGCTCTTCCAGTCTCTATAAGAATGGGGCATTTCTGCCGTCTCCAATCTGTGACCTGGCTCAGTTTGACTCTCTCCATTGGTATTATTCCCTGTTCCCACTGAGCTGCATGGGTGCCTGACCCCACAGTAACTGAAACACTCCCACACAAATAGTCTTTCTTGACACGTAGATGGAATTCCTTTTATGTACTGTTAATTTAAAGTGCCACAGTTTTAATGCCATGTAAATATCTCCTACTCAGCTGTACTGTATTGTTGGTCTGCACAGAATTCGAGTGAATGTTAGTATTATTTAAGGTACTTGTCACAGTCATGGAAAAGTACAACACAGACACAGGCCCTTTGGCCCATCTAGCTTATGTTGAATCATTCAAACTGTCTACTCCCGTACCCCTACTATCCAGGTACCTATACGAACCTCTTAAATGTTGAAATCAAGCACGCATGCACCACTTGTGCTGGCTGCTCATTCCACACCTGGATGACCAACTGTGTCAAGATGTTTCCCCTCATGTTTCCCTTAACGTTTCACCTTTCACACTTAACCCATGGTCGTTGGTTGTAGTCTCACCCCATCTGAATGGAAAAAGCAAACTTGCATTTACCCTATCTACGCCCCTCTATCACAATCAAATCTCCACTCAATCTTCTACATTCCAAGAAATAAAGTCCTGACCTGTTCAGTCTCTCCTTACAACCCAAGTCCTCCAGACCTGGCACCATCCTTCTGAATTTTCTCTGAACTGTTTCAAACTTTTTTACATCTTTCATGCAGGTAGGTGACCAAAACTGCACACAATACTCCACATCAGGCCTCACCAATGTCTTGTACAAAGTCAACATAACATCCATCTCCTGTACTCAGTACTTTGGTTTATGAAGGCCAATGTGACAAAATCTTTCTTCCCGTCCCTATCGAACTGTGACACCGCTTTCAGTGAAATATAGACCTGTATTCCCAGATTCCTTTCCTCTACAAGACTCCTCAGTGCCCGACCAGTCACTGTGTAAGACCTACCCTGGCAGGTCCTACCAAAGTGTAACAGCTCACACTTGTCTGCATTAAATTCCATTTCCCATTTCTCAAACCATTTTTCCAGCTGGTCCAGATCGCACTGCAGGCCATGATAGTCTTCCTCGCCATCCACTACACCACCAAACTTGGTGTCATCCACAAATTTACTGATCCAGTTAACCACACTATCCTCCAGATTACTGATATAGATGACAAAAAACAACAGATCCAGCACTGATCCCTATGACACACCACGAGTCACAGGCCTCCAGTCAGAGAGGCAACCATCTGCTACCACACTCTGGCTTCTCCCAAAGACAGTGTCTCGTCCAGTTTACTATCTCATCTTGAATGCTGAATGACTGAACCTTCTTGACCAACCTCCCATATGAGACATTGTCAAGTGCCTTGCCGAAGTCCATTGTCAAGTGCCTTGCCTTCATCCACTTTCCTGATACCTTCCTCGAGAGACTCTATAAGATTCGTTAGACATGACCTACCATGCACAAAGCCATGCTGCCTTTCCTTAATCAGTCCACATCTATCCAAATACTTATACAAATACTTATATTTTGTCTCCTCATATGGATTACCATTCTGATCTTCAGCAGTATTCATTTTTCTCCCTTGCAATCTTTTTGTTCTTAACATATCTGCAGAATCCCTGAAGATTCTCCTTCACCTTGTCTGCTGGGGCAACCTCATGCCTTCTTTTATTTCTTTCATAAGTGTTCACTTGAATTTCCTGTACTTCACAAGCACCCCATTTGTTCCTATTTGACTGTACCTGGTATGCACCTCCTTATTATTGACCTGGGAGAGGAAAGCCAAAGGGGTGATAGAAGATTGATGAGTTTGGGGAACAAAACAAGAATGTGTCGGTTATCCCAGTGGTAAGGCTTGCTAGTGCTGCATGATGGGTGGGGTCTGTGAAACTAAAGTTGCAGGGGGAATGGGAACCTGAATGACAGAACAGATAGTGGAGGGGTTGTGGAGACAGATGTTGTTCAGCCCTCAGACAACGTCAGCATGGTGCAGTGAATATGCTGAGCCCTGCATATTTCAATACAAGGAGCTGCGTAGGAAAGGCGGATGTGTTCAGGGAATGGATCAACACCTGGAATTAAGACACTAGGATCTGGGAACTGTGGATTGAGACAGGCTGCTTTAGGGCAAAAGTGTGTTTGGTCAGTGGGAGGCCTTTAAAGTGAAATTTTGAAAGTACAAAGCGGGTATATGCTTGTCAGAATAAAAGGTGAAGATAGAAACTGTAGGGATCCTTGGTTTACAAGAGATATTGAGAGCCTGGTGAAGCACAAAATGGAGTTGCTAACAGGGATAGGCAGGCAGGTTCTTATGGAGTATAAAAAATACAAGAGAACACATAAGAAATAAATCAAGATGGCAAAAAAAAGCATGAGGTTGCACTCGCAGAAAAGATGAAGGATAATCCTCAGGGATTCTAGAGATAGATTAAGAGCAAAAGGATTGCAAGGCACAAAGTGGGTCCTCTGAAAGACCGGAATGGCAATCCACGTGTGGAACAAAGCAGCTGGGGGAGATGTTAAATATCTTTTCACCTCTATTTACTCAGGAGATGGACAAAGGGTCTAAGGGAGTGTGAAAAAGCGGCATTAAGATCGTGGACCCTGTACCAATTAAAGAAGAAAAGTTATTTCGCTGTTCAACATAGAACATAGATATCTACAGCATGTTCCAGGCCATTCAGCCCACAATGTTGTGCCAACCATGTAACGTACTCTACCAACGGCGTAGAATTTCTCTAGTGCACAGCCCTCTATTTCTCTAAGCTCCATGTTCCTAACTAAGAGGCTGTTAAAAAACCCTATTTATCCGCCTTTACCACCGTTGCCAGCAGTGCATTCCATGAATCCACCACTCTCGGTGTGAAAAACTTACCCCTGATATCCCCTCGGTACCTATTTCCAAGCACCTTAAAACTATGCCCCCTTGTGTAACCATTTCAGCCCTGGGGAAAAACACCTCTGGCTGTCCACACGATCAATGCCCCTCATCATCTTATCCACCTAAAAAAGGCTCCAAACATAAACAAGGAAATTATACATCGCTTTGAGGATTTGTTAGAAGTATAGAAATTAGTGGGTTTTCATTTACACAGAGAGTGGTGAGTGTGTGGAATTGACTGCCAGCGGCGGTGGTGGAGGCGGCGGAAACGAAAGGGTCCTTTAAGAGAGTCCTGGATGGATACATGGAGCTTCGAAAATTAGAGGGCTACGGGCAAGCCTAGGTAATTCT
This sequence comes from Hemitrygon akajei, assembly GCF_048418815.1. NCBI lineage: Eukaryota > Metazoa > Chordata > Chondrichthyes > Myliobatiformes > Dasyatidae > Hemitrygon > Hemitrygon akajei. The sequence continues at coordinate 132,608 of NW_027332032.1, forward strand.
AAGGTAAGGATATGTTTGGCACAGCTTTGTGGGCCAAAAGGCATGTATCGTGCTGTAGGTTTTCTATGTTTCAGTGTAGACAAAATATAAGGGTATAGAACGGGTAAATTCAAGCAGGCTTTTCAAATGATGTTAAGTGTGACAACAACCAGAGGTTATGGGTAAGTGGGGAGGTGAAAATTTATGGGGAACATCTGGAAAATCTCTTCAATGAATTGGCTAGGAGAGTGCAGAGTGAAATGCCAGCACAAGTGGTGCACGCTAGCTCGGATTCACCATTTCAAAGAAGTTTGGATGGGAGCCTGGATGGTAGGGGTATGGAGGGCGATGGTCCCGGTGCAGGTAGTTGCATTAGACAGCTTGAATGTATTTTCGGCATTGACTGGATGGGCCAAATAGCCTGTTTCCAAACTGAACTTCTCCATGTTTCTATGACAGAGAAGTTGGCCGAACTTTTTTGGACGGGGAAAGGTAGGAGTGACAACGGAGCAGCAATGGCTGGAGTTTCTGGGAGCAATTCGGGAGCTGAGTGATCAATACATCCCAAAGAAGTGAAAGCACTGGAAAGGCAGGAGGACACAACCGTGGCTGACATGAGAAGCCAAAGCCAACATAAAAGCCGAAGAGAGGGCAAACAAAAGAGCAAAAGCTATTGGGAAGCTTTGAGAAACCAGCAGAAGACCGAAAAACAAGTCAATTGAGTTGAGGACATAGAATGATGGTTAATGAGTCAGTCATTAGCAAGTCTTGGCAGCACCCAACAGTCTGAGGCATTTAGAAAAACAAAATATCCAGGGCCTCAATATCTATTAAAAACCCAGGTTCCCTGCACGAGTTACCTTTCAACCTTTATTTTGGCAGTCACATACAAACTCAACATCCTCAAAATTTCACTTCTGAAGGCCTCCCACTTAGCAAGTACTCCTTTGCCAGAAAACAAACTGTCCCAAACCACCCTTGTCAGATCCTTTCTGATAACATTAAAATTGACCTTTCTCCAATTGAGAATCTCCACCCGTGGTCCAGACCTCTCTTTTTCCATATTTACTTTCAATTTCATGGCATTATGATCACTAATTTCTGTCACTAGCCGTGGATCATTTCCTAACAGCTTATTGCACACATATACATCGGGAATTCTAGGTACTGATTAAGGGCACATTTGACAAACTCTACCCCATCTATTCCTTTCACAGTATGGGAGTCCCAGTCAATATATGGAAAGTTAAAATCACTTACTAAATCAACCTTTGTTTCTTGGCATGGTCTGCGATCTCTCTACAAATTTGTTCCTCTGAATTGCTCAGACTGTTGGGTGCAAACAAGTCCCAATGATGGATTGAATATCATAATTCCCTGTCCTCAGCTCATCTGGAATCTGGACAGAAGGAATGGAGACAGGCTAACCCCTATTGATATCAATGGATCAGGGGTTGAGAGGGTGAACAACTTTAAGTTTCATGGCATAAACGTCACCAAGGATCTCACATGGTCTGCATATACTGACTGTGTTGTGAAAAAAGCACAGCGCCTCTTTCACCTCAGATGGTTGAAGAAGTTTGGGATGGGAATCCAAATCCTAAGGACTTTCTACAGGAACACAATTGAGAGCATCCTGACTGGCTGCATCATTGCCTGGTATGGGAACTGTACTTTCCTGAATTGCAAGAACCTTTACTGGTAGAGGGAATAATGGATTAAATTAAATACCAGCATATTCTGGACACAAACATCACACTGACTGTAAAAAAGCCGAAGATGAAAAGAGGATGGCTTCTACAACAAGATAATGATCCTAAACACACCTCAAATTCCACAATGGACTACCTCAAGAGGCACAAGCTGAAGGTTTTGCCAAGGCCCTCACAGTCCCCCGACCTAAACATCATCAAAGGAAGAATGGGCGAAAATCCCCCAAACAAGAATTGAAAGTCTCTTAGCTGGCTACAAAAAGCATTTACTAGCTGTGATACTTGCCAAACGGGGGTGTTACTAAGTACTGACCATGCAGGGTTCCCAAACTTTTGCTTCCGGCCCTTTTCTTTTTTTGTTATTTTGAAACTGTAAAAGATGGAAATAAAAAAGCTTTCTTCCTTAAAATATTAAAGAAATGTGTCATCTTTAACTTATGCCTTTTGGAAATCAGTTCAAATTTTACTCGTTTAACAGTAACAGAAATTTTGACCAGGGATGCCCAAGCGTTTGCATGCCAGTGTAATTGAGCAGGCCTCTTTTGAATCGGCTGTCTCCGCCCAGAAGGCTGAGCTGTTCCTACAATTAATAATACCACTATGACTGTTGTGAAAATATTGCTAAATAACTCCTCACTATGGACTTCCAGAAATAAGCTAGGACAATGGGCCAAAATAAATGAGGAAATCTGTAAAGAACTTGCTATAAAACAGCAGTTCCACTGCACTCATCACCTGAAAGCAGAGGCATAGTGGAACGAGCCAATGGTACCTTGAAAGATAAGTTGGCAAAACTTACACAAGAAACTAGTACTACTTGTTGGTGTAACCAGAACGAGAGTGCACCCTATCAAGTGGGAAGTAGTAACTGTACCAAGAGTCAAACTTATGATACCCCTGGACCACTAAATGGAACTTATTGGGTTTGTGGAAACGGGGCCTATCCCTGGCTGTTGGGAGAAAGAACAGGGCAGCGGCATGGAACCACACCCTACCAGACGGGTTCTCGAGGGGGGACGAGGGTTGGAGTGGTTGTTGCTACTTGGCCGACCTTGTGCCACACTTGAGGATCCTGGCTCAGCCTCAGGATCACCCCCATTGGAATAGGCAACGAAGGGGTATAACAGAATCTGAGAGATTATGGATGATTGCCTCTCCCTCCTATGGGGTAGCCAGAAATTCCAGGGAAATAATTAATTTAGCAGCCGCTCTAGAAGAATTGGCCAATAATACCGCTGGAGCACTGACTGACACTCAAGCACATGTAACTGAGATGATTGCAATTCGCCAAACAGTGCGACAGAATCGGATGGCCCAAGTCTTTATATTAGCAGAAAAAGGAGGGACCTGTGCTATCATAGGTAAGGAATGCTGTACTTATACCCCTGATGAATCGTCCAATATTACTGACTTGTCTAAACACAGAACCCAAGAGATTCAGAAAATTCAAGATGTTTGCAGTAAGCTGCACTTTTGGGACCAGTAGGCAGGGGGGTGGCCCTGACCCTTCAATATATTCGGGGACTTCTGGGGGTTATTTTAGCATTTTGGAAGTCTGATTGTATTAATTTTGATTATTGTCTGCATCCGACGGTGCCTTTGGCCATGTTGTGTATCATGTTGTAGAAGCAGAACCCCATAACCATATGCCCTCTGCTTTGCTTTTACTTTGGCTTTGACTTCTCTTGTCAGCCACGGCCGCATCCTTCTTCCATTCGAAAATTTCTTCTTCTTTGGAATATATCTGTCTTTCACCTTCCCCACTTCTCGCATAAACTCCAGCCACTGCTGCTCTGCCGTCCTTCCCGCTAATGTCCCTTTCCAGTCAACCTTGACCAGTTCCTCTCTCATGCCACTGTAATTTCCTTTACTCCACTGAAATACCAACACATCGGCTTTTGGCTTCTCTTTCTCAAATTTCACAGTGAACTCAATCTTGTTCTGATCACTGCCTCCTAAGGCTTCCTTCACTTCCATCTCTCTAATCACCTCTGGTTCATTACACAATACCCAATCCAGTACATCCGATCCCCTAGTGGGCTCAACAACAAGCTGTTCTAAAAAGCCATCTCGTAGACATTCTGCAAATACTCTCTCTTGAGATCCAGTGCTGAGCTGATCTTCCCAATCCACTCGTATCTTAAAATCCCCTACAATGATCATAACACTGCCCTTCTGGCAAGCCTTATCTATTTCCTGTTGTAATTTGTACTCCACATCACTGCAGCTGTTTAGAGGCCTGTAGATAACTGCCATCAGGGTCCTTTTACCCCTGCGATTTCTTAGCTCAACCCATAAAGATTTCAGAAATGTCACTCCACTCTTCAAGAAGGGAGAGAGGCAGAAGAAAGGAAACTATAGGCCACTTAGTCTAACAGTGGTTTGAAAGATGTTGGAGTCGATTGTTAAGGATGTGAGTTCTTGGGGGCACAAGATTAAATAGGCCGGAGTCAGCATTGTTTCCTCAAGGGAAAATCTTGCCTGATGAATTTGTTGGAATGCTTTGAGAAATAATAAGCAGGGTAGACAAAGGAGAATTGGTTGATATTGTGTACTTGGAATTTCAGACCTTTGACAAGGTGCCACAGACGAGGCTCCTTAACGAGCTCTGAGCCTGGTTGGGCGGCGATGAGGAAGGGGCTGATCTCCAGTTTGTGTAAATCGAAGGGCGGTTGCAGTGGGAAAGGGCCGGGACTGAGCCAGACGGCTGGAGAGTCTGGGCCGGGAATGTAGGATCAGTTCGTTGTGGTTCCCCAAGCAGTGAGAGTGGATGTCGGTAACAAGGATCTGTCTACATGTGCGGGTGTGGGGTAAATGGTGGGAAAGTTGTGGGGCTACTGCCGGGTGGAGGGAGGTTGGGGATGTGGGTTATCAGACACAGTGCGACCCAGAAGGATGGGTCCGAGGGCAGATTACGTTGTGAGCAAGGGAGGATCTGGTCCATTGCATCAGACAGCTGTTAGGAAGCAACAAATCTCTCTTTATATTAATCACTGTCTAATCTTGCTGCTACCATTGTGTTTGTCACAGAGCCCAGAGTCTGGGAACAGCTCGATGGTAGGAAGCAGATGGTGATGATGGGAGGTTGTTTATTGGAGTCAAGGCCCGTGCCTCCTGGAGCTCCCCAGCGTAACACCCATTGCTACTTATCATCGATGTCAATAATCTGGTTGAGAATGTACAGGGTATGGGTAGTTAGTTTGCAGCAAGTAATTGCAAACAATTACTTCTTTTTGCAAGATAGTAAATATAAACACCCCTCTTTCCCTCTCCACACTCAGAACCGACCAAAAGCTACTTCAGAAGATGCAAGTTCTTCAAATGAGCAAACACTGAGGGGATGTGAGTGACTTTAAAGAGCTGGGATACTGACAGTACATTACCAGATCTGGAGTGATTGCAACTGGGTCTGACAGACTTAACTGATACATTCATTCTCACCTCAACCATTCCCTACTTTATTTTGTACAGATATGTAATGTCTGAAGGACCAGTGTTTGAGTAAATGAGACTCACCAAACTTGCTCCTGACTGAATCCATGGAAACCCTGAGTCAGAAAGGTTTCTCTCCAGTCGGTGCTCTCAGTCCTCGTGCTGGTTCACTTGCTTCTGTTCCCTCATCTTCAATCGTGGTTTGCTTCCAGTTGTGGGTTTTTCTTCAAATAAATCTCTCACCGCAGGTGTAACTTTAACATGAAAGATAATGAAGCATGTTAACAATACAAAGAACAAAATATTTCTGCTCACTGAAATCTAAACATTGAAGACAAATATAATGATCTCAGTGAACAAATCTGTAATTGTCCTCGCACGTCACAAAACCTGATATGGGATAGAAATGAGTCATCGTTCAGTCATGGTAAGATATAAGATGTAGGTACAGAATTAGGTGATTCGATCCATCGAGTCTGCTCCACCACTCAACCATGGCTGAGATTTATTCCAAAACCTTATTTCTGCCTTCCTCCTGTAACCCTGAAGCTACTTAGCAATCATGAGTATATTAATCTCTGTCATAAACATACTCAAATGGCAACCTCAACCACCCTCTGCGGCAACAAATTCCACAGATCAGACATCTTTTAACCAAATTTTTTTTCTGATCTCAGTTTAACCACCCCCTCCCCTTTCACCCCCATTTGAACTCCATTGAGCACAGCCCCATAACCATCAAATGCTCCTCATACATAAAGCCGATCATTCCTGAGATTATTCACGTGAACCTTGTTACTAATCCCTCCACCACCCCCACCGTCCCTCTGAACTCCATTGAGCACAACCCCAGAACCATCAAATGCTCCTCATACATAAAGCCGATCATTCCTGAGATTATTCACGTGAACCTTGTTACTAATCCCTCCACCACCCCCACCGTCCCTCTGAACTCCATTGAGCACAACCCCAGAACCATCAAATGCTCCTCATACATAAAGCCGATCATTCCTGAGATTATTCACGTGAACCTTGTTACTAATCCCTCCACCACCCCCACCGTCCCTCTGAACTCCATTGAGCACAGCCCCATAACCATCAAATGCTCCTCATACATAAAGCCGATCATTCCTGAGATTATTCTTGTGAACCTTGTTACCAACAACTGCACTGAACACATTTCCAAGTATAACAGACAATCAGGAAATTTAAACCACTCCAGAGTGAATGTAAAAAAGAAACTGGAATCACCAGAATGGCTCAACAGGTAAAGGAACTGCTGTGGGGAAAGCAACAAATTTAACGATTCAGGTTCACAAACTTTTGTCAGAATGGATTCAGAATTTTTCATTTTTAGTGCAGATCTCCAGCAACTTGAGTTTCTGTTTGATTTCCACTGTCTAACAGACAGGTGACAGCGAGGAAGAATTTCCAAACACAGTTCGAACACTGAACCCCCCAGGTCTATTTCTACTGGTTCAAACACAGAACAGCCCATTTACTCACAGCCTCTCCTTTTGAGGGATGCAATAACAACTCATTCTCTCCTCAGATTAGCAGTCATTGCTTTCAAAGGAACTCCAGAAACAAACATTTGAACACAGACCAGAAATACTCACTCAACACCTCATAAACCCGGGCAGCTTGATCCCCGGGTCCATGTTACTTTGATCTAAACAGGGGTGCAGTGCTGCCGGAGCTCACCGGAGCGCCACTCCAGCACTTCTGTTAGAAAATAAGTCAAAATGAACAAGCGGGGAATTTAACAGCGGCCGCATATTAAATAGAGGGAATTTTACGGAATCGGGGTTGAGGGAGGGGTTGGTGGCTGGTGGGGAAAATACCACTGATAACATTAGGATAGGATATTCAATTGTTTTTGGTGAAATCCTGGAGCTGTAACTATGGTGGTCCGTGGATTACTCGCTAATACAAAAGTAAATTTTTCTCACTAACAACCTTATGGCTTCTAAGCAAACAACGTTACTTCACTTGCTTGATAATTATATTTTATGATAATTAGTGAATGCAACCGTGCAATACTTTGTCATATTATTAAATTAAGTATTATATGTTTTATTTTACCAGTTATATACTGAAATGCAGTGATTGGCTATAATCTTGTTAATGTCTTAACTATCACTATTTCTGTGGCGCTCTGGAATTCATATATTTCTTTCATCTTGGTTTAGTGCTTGACATTATAAAACGCCCTATTCATATATATTTACACTCAATTTGGGTACCTGCTCATCACTTGAATGGGGCAAGGAAGTTGCCAGTACATGAAATGAGCAGGTACACAAATTGGGTGTGACATACGAAGGTGATTGATAAGTTCGTGGCCTAAGGTGGAAGGAGTCGATTTTAGAAAAACTAGCGATTTTCCACTATCTGAAACAGAAATACCGCGAAAGTTATTAACTTCAAACTTTCTGCATAATCACTCAAAGAGTTCAACTGCACGTACATATACCGAGACCTGTATAACTTTAGGCCATAGAACGAACTTATCAACCACTCCTCGTACAGCTCTGGCAGCTGAAAGATTGGTATTGCACCCCTGCTCCAGCCGTCCGACAGAGCTCTGGCCCGGCCCTTACTCAATCCAACCGGCCCAGATTTACACAAACCCGCCGGGATCAGTCCTCACTCACCCTCTCTCGAGTCGGAGACCCGCCAACAGCTGCAGTTGGCACTGCGCATGCGTTTAACAGGAGGTTCTCCGCAGCACCACCGGTGGCCGGAGGTCTGCACATCGTCGCCAGTGGCCGGAGGTCAGCACACCGACACCAGTGGCCGGAGGTACATACAGCGCCTCCAGTGACCGGAGGCGGGAGGGACAACGGAGAGGCAAATCACAAACGCGACAAAGTCTGCAGATGCAGGAAATCCGAGCAACACAAACAATCTTGATGAATGGTTTTTTGGATCTTTCCCGGGTAATACCTTTTCTCTTCATTGACTGTTCATGAAGTGTCGGAGGTTCTAGTAGAATGCACACTGGTCCATAATATGTGAACCTACGTGCTTTATATTTGAAACAATAAAATTTACTTGTTAGTAAAACAGATTCTCTGTACCTCACCTCCGCCACCTGTAAATTATATTGTTGTCTCTATATTGATGTACCCTGTATTTCATTTTACTGCTACCGAAAAGTTAACAAATTTCACGGTCGGTGATATTAAATCTGGTTCTGATTCAGATGCAGGGGAGTTGTGTTAGATTGAATTTAAATTATTTGAAAGGCTATCAGAAACACCTGAGATGATAGGTTGTGCTGTGTTGTAATATTCTATGCTCTACGCTGTATCTAGTGTGCCGTACCTTACTATTAAAGTACAGTCGATTAATTGTTTACAGCTCCGACGCCCTTCTTTTCTAGACTACTCTCAATACGCCTGATAATAAAGTGCGGAAGAATTTAACAACAATAGGCCATAAATGTCAGAGACGGCAACAGGATGATATCCATAGCTTTGCTCGGAAGGAACTCGTCAAGAATTACATAATGAGGAATTGCCCTCATTGTTCAGACTACTCTGGTCAAGTGTGTGAAGCGAAGTATCTGGACAAACAGGAACATGAGCGTTAGTCAGTCTGGGCCAGCCCGTAGGAGGTCATGTCCAACCAATCTACAGAGCTTTACGAGTAGTTACCAGGAATGGTGTGGAAGGAAAGGCAGTGGATGACTCTACAGGAACTAAATCAAGGAGTTTGCAGGGTTCTTTATGGGAGGATGCTCGGGAAGGTTCAGTCGCTTGGCTTTTACGATGAGTCAGTAAACTGGATTAGCCATTGGCTGTGTTGGGGAGGCTATATTGTGGTAATAGATGGTTGCCTGTCTGACTGGTGGCCCGTGACAAGTGAAAGCCAAAGGGATCGTTGATGTCTCCGTAGTTATTTGTAATCTATATCAACGATCTGGTTGTTTGTACGCCTGGATCATAATGTCATTAACTGAATCAGCAAATTTGCCGATGACAAGAGCATTACAAATGCAGTTAACAGCGTGGAAGACTACCGGAGCATGAAGCGGGATCTGGACCAGCTAGAAAAAATAGGTGAAAAATAGCGGGTCGGATTTAACGCCGACAAGTGTTAGGTGTTGCACTTTGGGAGGACCAGCCAGGTTTGGTCTGACACAACGAGAAATAGGACACTGAGGAGTACGATAGAACAAACGAATCTGAAAATGTAGATCCACAACTCAATGAAAGTTGCAGCACGGTTATACAGGGTCGTAAAAAAAAAATCGCATATTAGCCTTCATGGACCAAAATACTGTGCACAGGAGTTGAGATGTTATGTTGATGTTCCTTTAAGAATATATTGGGGCCTAATTTGGAATATTGTGTACGGTGTTGCTTCAGTTACCTACAGGGCAGATGTAAAAAAAAACTTTGAAAGAATGCAGAAAAAGAATTGTATGACTTTTGCCAGGACTGGACGTTTTGAATTAGAAAGAAAGATTACATACGTTAGCACTTTATTCCCGAGCGGCTAGAAGACCGAGGGGAAATTAGATTGAGCTATACAACATTATGAGGCGAATACAGGGTGTAAATGCAAGCAAGTTTTCTCCACTGATGTTGAGCGAGAATACATCTAGAGATCATGGGTGAGGGAAGAAATGTGAAATGTTTAACGGAATCATGAGGAAACACCCGGAGGGTCGTCAGAGTGTAGATAGAGCTGCCAACGCAAATGCTAATTAAGACTTCGATGTCAACGTTTAAGAGATTATTGGATAAGTACTGGGATATGGATGGCCACGGTCCAGGAGCAGTCGATGGGAGTAGGTAGTTTAAATAATTCCCCAGGGACCTCCTGGGCTGAAGACCCTACTTCTGTGCAGTAGTTTCCTATGGCTGTCTGACTGTATGTCTGTGTTAGGCATTTAGTGTCTCACAGCACCGAACAATCTAGAAAGTGGTTGATACTGTTCTGTCCCTATGTCCCTGCAGACACTGAAGCATGGAGACTGAGTAAAATGAATAGCATGAGAAGATGGAAGCTTTGTAAATTGTTTATTTGTATTCTCCAATTGCCTGCGAGGCAAATGTGAGCCCGGGTATTTGCTTTGCCTTTGCTGCGTTTTTAGTTTATGTAGCTTTGCATGTTTCACTTTTGATTGATTTCAGAGAAAGACATGAATTCCACATCGGCCATGTGGACTCAGGGTTAAATGGATCGAAATATGAGCGTATCTACACCCGATACGATAAAACCACGATTCAGAGGTAAATTGGCATTTGGATCAATTGACGCGTACTTGAACTGGGAATTTGGAATTGGCATTTTGGAGGGCTGGTTCTTTTAATAAGCAGCAAAAGCTGCTGATGAACACTTTGCAATGCTGGTTTGAAGTTGTAGCGCTCCATTGGAAAATATTGTTTTGAAGTCATTATAACATCTGCCCTGTAATATGTAAATTGCAGGTCAGTTTAGTTAACGTGGCGGTTCAATCATGAGCTCAGCCATTTGCTCACGTCGTCAGCTCTAATTCCATAAATTAGCATCTGCCCTATAATATGTAAATGAAGGTTAGTGGCGCTGCGGTCAATCGCTCAGCGATCTTCCTACGTCCTCAGCCCTAATTCTGTAAATTATCCAGCTGCTGCTGTGTGGTCAGATTAAATCGATTATTTCCCTCAGCCCTATTTCTCGGAGCACTGTAACTGCAGACTCGAAATTGAGTTGTAAGGTGTGCCAGAATGTCGACCCTCCATGCGGAACACGGCTGCCCGCTGTCTTCCAGCCAGAATTCACTCTATCTACTACATCATCTGCCTTCTGTGACTAAGCCAATTCTGAATCAACGCAGCCAGGTTTCCCTGGATCCCATGCCTCCTGACTGTCTGAATGAGTCTACTATGGGGAACTGATCAAACGCCTGATCAAGATTAATGCACCCACTTCGACTGTTCTGATTCATCTGCTTGTTTAATTTTCACTTTTTCAAATAGTTCAATCTGACTCAAAAAGTAAAACATGCCAAGTTGTCTCTCCGTAGCCAGACTATGTTCCTGCAAATATTCATAAATTCCTTCTTCAATAATCCTCCACAATAGTTTACCCACTACTGATGTAAGACTCCCTGGTCTATAATTCCAAGAATTATCCCTATTATCTTTCGTCAACAAATGAATAACATTATCCACCCTCCAGTCATCTAATTCTACTTCCGTGGCCAGCGAAGACACAGATAACCTGCCCAAAAGCTCGCCAATACCTTCGCTCGCTTTCCAAAATCACCTGGACAATATCCCTTCCGGCACCGGGGAATCACCTATCATAATGTTATCCAAGTTTCCAGCGCATCATCGTTCTGAGCATGGGCATGTTCTGGCATATCTGCCTTTTTCCGCTGTGTTCACATTGATCAATTAATTCAGTGAGGAGCTTCACCGCCTCCTTGGACTCCAGACTCAAGTTTTCCACATTTACCTCTGATCTGCCCACACTCTCTCCAGTCTCCTCCTGTTCAACTCGCCAAGTACTTCTCAACTCCCCTTCTAAATCTTCTAAGTTTATTGTTAAATTCTTTCCTGTCTACATTGTGATTCACTATAGCTTTACCTGATCCTTTCTTCATAATCTTTAAATATCGTTCTTTCTTCCGTTCCACGAGTTGGTCCAACTTTCTTGTCACCCAGGGTTATCATCCTTTCCCAGCCTCACTGAGAGAAGCCTATACTGAACCCCATGTAAGTGCTCCCTAAACAATCCCTACATATCTGTTGCGCATTTCCCTGAGTACATCATTTTCCAAATATCCTTCCCAAGTTCTTGCCAGGAAGCACCATGAATCGCTGACCCCCAGTTAAATAGACCCCATGCGCCCTGGTCCAATCTCTGTACAAGGTAAATGTCAGGGAGTTCTCCCTATCGTTCTGAAATGCTGACCCGCGGAGAGATCTGTCACCTGACCTGTTTCCTTTTCTAATATTAGATCAGGTACGGACTGTTAGCTAGTTAACCTTTCTTCTTATGGAGTCATGAATCCTTACCAACACAAAGGAGAAATTATGCCATCCCTAAACCTTTTACTCTGGGGAGGTGCCAAAGAATATTCTGGAAGTTTCTGATACCGGTACCAATAATATGGTACTTGTCCAAGATCCGCTGCCCGATCGGTTTCATTCTATTCCCATTGCCGCTTTTTTTTGTGTTAATCTGGTCGGCGTCTGTATAGAATACTCCAAATGGTGTTAATGCTCCCTTCATGTTTCCGTGTTCGTCTGACAGTCTATTAATAAACGAACGTTCCACGTTGTTCTCCCTTTCTGCATCTGCGATACTATCCCTGGTTTCCCATCGCACTCCCTTTACACTCTGTTACTCGACCCTGTCCATTTTTAACATCTACAACAAGGAAAGTACTGAAGTCATCCCTGCCCTTGTGACAGTCGAGTGTCTGTGATAGTTCGGAACACACTTCAACCAGTGTAACAAACAGCTCAGCAGCATGGGGCGTTTGTATCGCTACCTACCTGAACTGTATGAAGTCAGTAATCTTCATCCAATTCTGCAATTTCCAGATGACGAGGCATATGATCGTTTGAATTTATGACATATGTGCCAACCCTGTTCATTGTAAAACGATTTTATTTGAAAACTCCGCTGAATTGTCATCAGACGTGGGCGTTATCTACACAGATGGCCATTTAATGTAAAAACATACGTCATTCCATTCCTCAGCTCTTCTCTGAATTTCCGCTGTGTCAGTGTATAGATACAGGTATTGGTGCACATGCTGAAAATTTGCAATATTGACCCAAATTGCTGTAGGATGTATACCGGGGAACTCAAATATCTGTCCTCGTAAAAATAGTTTTGCACTTGCCATTTCAGGGAATGGGCTACATAGGGCATCCAAAATAATATGAAATTAGCTGATATAGAAAACAGCAAAATCATCGATTTTCTCCGTTTTTCCACCTCGGCATCTTTCTGATTGTCGCTGCTGTGCCGAAGTCTTCTGCGGACTCTATTTGCCACAACAATATGCCTTACGGTTAACCCGTTAAGCACTAGAATTAAGCCGAATGGTAGCAATGGTGTTAAAATACTGTCCAGTAATTCGCTTGCTCTCCACAAGGGTGAAGTAGCGTATTCATATGTGCCAGTGCACCGCCACGGTACATTGTCAATGATGACGTAAGGTTCAATGGAAAAGTAAGACGGGGCACATTTCCCGCAGCTCACTATAACCACGGTCACCATAACCACCGTTGCTGATCTCTCAGTGCAGTATCGATCCCGTAGCTTTCGGCAACATATTGCGATGAAACGATCGAAGGTAAAACTGACCGTGAACCAAACAGAACAGTACGTCGCAGCAGTCCCAAATACAAGTGTCAGAGCGCATACAGGAGTGATGAGCAGGGATCTGGAATAAATGTAGATATTGTTGGTTCGTTCCATTAAAGCGACAACGATAACCACCATCATATCCGCTGTTGCCATTCCAACCAGGTAGCGGGTGATGCATTTGGAGAGGCCGCATTTTCCACGAGATAGGGTCACAATTGCTGTTAAATTAACTGAATTAAATTGGAAAAAATGGAAATATAGTTAGAATAAATGTAGATATTATTTTCCGTTCCACTAAAGCAACAACGATAACCGCCATCAGATCCGCTGAGGCCATTTCGACCAGGTAACGGGTGATGCATTTGCAGACTCCGCATTTTCCCCGAGATAGGATCACAATCGCCGTTAAATTAACCTCAAGAAATTGGAAAGCAAAATAGAAATATTGTCTTCAGCAACTCTCTGAATGCCCCAAGGTATGGTCTGTTTGGAAGTGGAAAGTGGACATCCTGTGTGTGCGGTCTCCGTCACTGCACTCCGGCTGCAGGACAATGACAGATGTGAGTGTCAGTGCACTGGCGACCTTCAGACAGTTTAGAGCGAAGAATCCGAGTTCCACGACTCACGTACAGGTAAACAACACCATTTCCGTTGTTAGAGGTGAACGAGTTGCAGCGGTGACAAAGTGTAATTAAAAGATACAAAGCACAATTTATCATTACTGACATATAAGAGCAGACCTACTTGTCGAAAATAGACTGGGCCGTCAACTAAACACGCTGCCCACGTTGTTATAAGGTCGAAGTGTCTACACTGATAGAAACTCGGACCTAGAAAAGCAGAGACCAGCATCACTGCAGAAAGCCTAGCGAGGTGAAATTATGAAACAATGTCAATATCGGCACGAACGGAAATGACAAAAGAAAAATCACTTCGATCAAGGTACAGAAAATGAAAATAAAACAATCAGATGTTTGAAGCATCCATTCCGAAAATACTTCTTAGCCGATGGTAGCATCTGTGCTTAGTAACAGCGCGGATACCGCAGCAGAGTAACAGCAAGACGACGGCACCGTACATAAAGTAACCAGCTCGGGCATCTTACCGGGGATACCAACCGCTACAAGTGTGGGATAGAAAATAGCCGGGATGTAGTAAATCGCCGGATATCCCATATTCCGTCAGAAGCAGCGTTCAGTTGTATGGAACGTTTCAGACTTTTATTGAGGTGAGAGCAATTTCACTGAGGCTATTTATTAGCTTGGCTATCACGTCAGGAACATTAGTGACAACCAACTGCACAAACATCTCCGTTAATGTATATTTACTCATTGCCCCCTTGTTCTGAATTTGACTCTCAAGGGATATTGCAATCTATGTACTTTAAAACAAAATATGGTGTGTATTTTCCGTGTTGTTTTTCCATGATACCTGGCTTCAGCTATGTAAATAGCTATTTATATATTATCCGTGTTGCTTCTAAAGTAGACATTCATCTTGAAGTCGATTTATTTTGTAAGTATTTGACGGAGCACATTCGCTTCTGAAATTGAGAGAAAGAGTTTGTTCCGGCAGCTGAACTGGCGAACACCTCTTTACTTAAAGAGAAAATTCAGTAATCTTTACTTTTGTTCGTTCCAGTCATTCCGGGCAGTTTGAGTGATGGAAATCACAGCAACAGCTGACACGTGTTACAATAAAATACAATAAAATTCCCCCAAACACTTTAAAAGATCCAGAGCGATATTCCAGATACCTGTGATCAAAAAGGGAACGTGTCCTCGGGAAATTAGCGAGGGTTGTGGACAGTTTGAAGAACAATGTTTTCCAGCGCACACATGGAGCGTTTGGCAAGAACCTGACCTCTGCCGGTGAATGACTTGACCTCCCAATCTCGTGTCGTGTGATGCAGTCTATTTAAATTTAAATATATTCTCAAACCTGCCACAATTCTACCACGATTTCTCCATCCGTTATCTGTTTGAAAAAATACAGCAAGTAAAATCCGCAGGTTCCCAGGCTGCTCTATTATTTCCCAGGAAGTTGTATTTTTTTCTCTCTCCCGATTTACTGTCGGGTATATTGCCTTTCGAGCGTCACTATAAGTATGTGCAGAACAGCGGATGTGTTCAAGCTCACCTGTCAATCACACTTCCTTCTGCTCTTGTAGTGCGCCGCTCCGTGCCTATTGTGGTACTCGTACCGATGAGCGGCCCGTGGCTTATTGGAAAGAGTGTCATCACTCTGTTTCCATTGTGGAACTCATACTAATGTGCTGCCCTCGGTTGACTCGGGAAAGTATCACCTCTGGCTTCAAATTCAACCTCCGAAAGTGGGAATCACTTAGTTCCCGTTTCTACCTCCTACCCAAGATCAACAAACCTGCCTGTCCAGGTAGACCTATTGTCTCAGCTTGCTCCTGCCCCAATGAAGTCATTTCTGCATACCTTGACACTGTCTTACCCCCCTTGTGCAATCTCGTCCCATCTATGTTCGTGACACTTATCATGCTTTGAATTTTTTCAATGATTTTAAGTTCCCTGGCCCCCACCGTCTTATTTTCACCATGGACGTCCAGTCCCTATATACCTCCATCCCCCACCAAGATGGTCTCGAAGCTCTTCGCTTTTTTTTTGGATTCCAGACCCAACCAATTCCCTCTACCACCACTCTCATCCGTCTAGCGGAATTAGTTCTTACTCTTAATAATTTCTCCTTTGGCTCCTCCCACTTCCTCCAAACCAAGGGTGTAGCCATGGGCACCCGTATGGGTCCCAGTTATGCCTGCCTTTTTGTTGGCTTTGTGGAACAGTCGATGTTCCAAGTCTATACCGGTATCCATCCCCCTCTTTTCCCTCGCTACATCGACGATTGCATTGGCGCTGCCTCTTGCACGCATGCTGAGCTCGTCGACTTCATTAACTTTGCCTCCAACTTTCACCCTGCCCTCAAATTTACCTGGTCCATTGCCGACAACTCCCTCCTCTTTCTTGATCTTTCTGTTTCCATCTCTGGAGACGGCCTATCTTCTGATATCTACTATAAGCCGACAGACTCTCACAGCTACCTGGACTATTCCTCTTCACACCCGGCTCTTGCAAAAATGCTATCCCCTTCTCACAATTCCTCCGTCTCCACCGCATCTGCTCTCAGGATGAGACTTTTCATTCCAGGACGAAGGAGATGTCTTCCTTTTTTAAACAAAGGGGCTTCTCTTCGTCCACCATTAACTCTGCTCTCAAACGCATCTCTCTCATTTCCCGCACAGCTGCCCTCACCCCATCCATCCGCCAACCCACTCGGGATAGGGTTCCCCTTCTCCTTACCTACCACCCCACCAGCCTCCAGGTCCAACGTATAATTCTCCGTAACTTCCGCCACCTCCAACGGGATCCCACTACCAAACACGTTTTTCCCTCCCCCCCCCCTTTCTGCTTTTCGCAGGTATCGCTCCCTACGCGACACCCTTGTCCACTCGTCCCCCCATCCCTTCCCACCGATCTCCCTCCTGGCACTTATCCTTGTAAACGGAACAAGTGCTACACCTGCCCTTACACTTCCTCCCTCACCACCATTCAGGGCCCCAGACAGTCCTTCCAGGTGAGGCGACACTTCACCTGTGAGTCGGCTGGTGTGGTATACTGCGTCCGGTGCTCCCGGTGTGGCCTTTTATATATTGGTGAGACCCGACGCAGACTGGGAGACCGTTTCGCTGAACACCTACACTCGGTCCGCCAGAAAAAGCAGGATCTCCCAGTGGCCACTGATTTTAATTCCAGGTCCCATTCCCATTCTGATATGTCTACCCATGGCTTCCTCTATTGTCAAAATGAATCCAAACTCAGGTTGGAGGAACAACACCTTATATACCGGCTGGGTAGCCTCTAACCTGATGGCATGAATATTGACTTCTCTAACTTCCGTTAATGACCCTCCTCCCCTTCCTACCCCATCCCTGACATATTTAGTTGTTTGCCTGTTCTCCATCTCCCTTTGGTGAGACCCCTTTGGGGTTCTCCACCCCCCACCTCCTTTCTTTCTCCTGAGGCCTCCCGTCCCATGATCCTTTCCCTTCTCCAGCTCTGTATTACTTTCGCCAATCAGCTTTCCAGCTCTTAGCTTCATCCCACCCCCTCCGGTCTTCTTCTATCATTTTGCATTTCTCCCTCCCCCCACTACTTTCAAATCTCTTACTATCTTTTCTTTCGGTTAGTCCTGACGAAGGGTCTCGGCCCAAAACGTCGACAGTGCTTCTCCCTATAGATGCTGCCTGGCCTGCTGCGTCCCACCAGCATTTTGAGTGTGTTGATGTTATCACTTAGTTCCTTTCCGGATTGAACTCCATCTATAACTTCTCAGCGCAACTCTGCTTCCTTTCACAGTTCGCTTGTAATTTGTTACACACTTCTACACTATCCATAATTTCACCAACCTCCATATCATTGCAAATGCCTTTCACTTCAATATTCATTTTTTTAAATAAAATCATAAAAAGCCAGGGGTTTCAGAACAGACCTCTGCAGGACACCACTGGTCACAAGCATCCAGGGTAAAAACGTTCTATCCACAACTGTCCTCCGCCTTCTGTGGGTGTCAGTTCTGAATCCATCAGCCAACGTTCCTTGATAGCAAGCGTTCTAAAGTTCTGAAAGGTCCTACCATGGTTTAACCGGACTAAATGCCTTATTAAAGTACATTAATACCATATCAACTTCTCCATCTTTATCAGTGTACATTGTCACCACCTCAGAGAATTCAGCCGGGCCCGTGAGACATGATCTGTCCCTCACAAAGCCATGCTGATCCTTCCTAATCAGATTATGCTTAACCAGATTCTCGTAAATCCTGTTTCTAAGAATTTTCTCCAATAGTTTGAAGTAGGACTCACTGGGCTATAATTTACAGGGTTAACTCTGATCCCTTTCCCGCTCCAATCCCCTGATACTACCTCCTCGGACAGTCATAACGCAAAGATTTTCGCCAAGTATGTTCGCAACAATCTCCTGCACCTGCTTCTCGCAATTTCGCCCAACCACACAAGAGGACTTAATTGGCCAAATGTTGCTTTTTTGTCAAAATTGCAGTACATCCTCTCTCGTAAACTAGCTATATCGCACATCAGCCAATATAACGCTGCCCTCACAAACGTCAAGATCCCTCTCGCCTGTGAATACTGAAGTAAAGTTTTCATTAAGGATCTGCCATACCTCCCCCGTCTCCAGGCGCACGTTTAATCTTCTATCTCTGACCTGTCCTACTCTCACTTTTGTCATCTTCTTCTTCACATACATCCAGACTTTCATGGAGTTCTCCTTAAAGCTACTGAAGACCTTCAGTAGTGGTTCAGGTAAAAGTTTGCCTCGACCCCGCCCCTACAGGGAGAAAACCGGCAAGCGAGGCTGCTCTGTACATGGTCCCGGGAACATCCCTCTACGTTAGTTCCCTTTGCGCTTTGGACAGAGCATTCGACAGGCCGAAAATGCTAGGCAGGTTGTTGGGGCCGTTTTGTGTCGCAGGAGGAGGATAGGCACCCCGGGGTCTCCCTTTCGAAGAGGAGGTAGAAGAGAATGGAATTGGAAGCCACGTCCTCCAAGATATAGGCGACGACGGCCCGGGCCAGGTTCTCGCTCAGGGAAGAGAAGATTCCTCTCGGAAACTGCCGACATCTAGTCTGTACTGAGATCCAGGTGGACTCCAACCAGCTGACGGGGAAAAAGGCTAGCTTTGTGCACGTACTGAGTGGAACACTCAGGGGCCGACCCGTCCGAGAACTGCAAGGGGCGCCGCACAGGGTAGCTAGGCTATCTCTCCGGAGTGTGGAGGAGAGGCAGGGGGTCACGGAGGTGGAGATTGTGGAGAGAGGAAGGGAGGGCAATGCTGGCGAAGACGATTTGGGGAGGGAGATCGCGATTCGTGTTGGAAGTTATGGATTGAAGATGACGGAGAGGGAGGGCTCAGGGCGATGGAAAAGGAGTGGATGCTTCACAGGGACTGTACAATGGAAGGAGTGGAATCCCAGAATGTCCTGCGCGTCGGAAAGCCCTCTAAATCCTTAACGAACGTAAGCCTTTTCATTGACTCACAAAGCCGCACCCTTCTTCGTCTCAGCCTCCCTCTGTCATTCCCCAGTCTCCTAATCTCTCATAGCAGGTTCTCTCATAATCTCTCCTCCAAGTTTCTCAACCGCTACTCGCTCTCTAGCCCTGGCGTCTCTCGCCGTCTCTTTCTTCCTCCGGTCTCCCTCTGTCCTGTCTCTCGCCATTATTCTGATCGCCGCTGTTGCCCCTGAAGTGACTTTCCCCAGCCTCACTCGCCTCCCACTTTCTCTCCATGTTACTGTCCCTCGACCCTCTCTTCCTCCTTCCTCATCTTTCTTGCCCGTCTCTCCCCCACCCCTGTCTGAGCCCATGCCGGCATCTCTCTCTTACTCAGCATCTCATTACACCGTGTCTCTATCCTTCAAACCTTTCTCCGTCTCTCCACCGCGCCCTCTCTCTCTCTCCCCGTATTTCCTAGATTATCTACGATTTTCACCCCGTCTCTCTCCCCTTCCTTTTTGTCCTCCCTCACTCTCTGCCCTGTCTCTCTCTTCTCTCCTCTATGTCCCCGTTTCTATGTCCCTCACACCTACCCTATTTCTCTCCCCCGTTTCACTTCCTCCCATCTTTCTGTTGTCCGTCTGTCTGTTCTGGAATTCTTTCACTTCTGCCCCTGTTTCTCCGCCAACCCAGTTTTTTCTCTTACCCTCCGTTTTTTGTCACCCCACAGTCTCTGTCTCTCTCTCCCACCAAGGTTCTCTTTCACTCCCAGTCTATCGCTTCCTGCCAGTTTCTTGTGCGGGAGTGTGTCAAGTTGACGGCGCGAGTGGTCGCAGCCGCTTCTTCGGGGTCAGCCAGAGTTGCCAAAGTTGTACTTAGCGTAGGTTTAATGGTCGGAATATCCTGCTGTACGTTACTAACTCCAAGCATTGTAGGTGTGCACCATCGGCGAGTTGCTGACAGTCGGAGATAATGAAGGAGCTGTGGAGCATTCTGCTGCCTGTGTCGATAGAGGCTCACAGTTAAATAGCGAGTCGCCTTCACGGCCGATTTTCATGGGATCTGGTACGCTGCAAGCTTGATTCGTTGATATACTGGGTGCGATCAGCGGGCGGATGGAGGGATCGAATCCTCGGTCGTAGGGAGGATTAAACTTGAACCGACTCTCTATAGAGTCGCCCAGAGTGAGGTTACCTCGCCTTCGCGCTTCACTGGCGGCTGTGTGGCGCGGAGTCCAGAACAGCGCCGGAGCTGCCTTCTGAAGGATTCACTCGGCAGAAGACAATCTCTGTTGTATCCGTCTGCTGATTATTTAGCGACACTCAATTGACTCGGGCCTCAAGCTTCGTACCCGGCGTAGTGTAACTGCGACGACAGACGATTTAAAATGTACTGAGGTGTCTGGACTATATGCATATATATTTGTCTGGTTTTATTCAAAACCACGGATTCCCCTAGCGAAAATCGTTAGAGGGATCTCCCAAGGCCACACATTTTAATTCCACTTCCCATTCCCAATCCGATATCTCCATCCATGGCTTCGTCCACTGCGGTGATGAGGCCACATTTAGTTGGCGGAACAAAACCTTACCTTCCATTTGGGTAGCCTTCAACTTGGTGGCATAAACATCGATTTCTTAAACTGTCGCTAATGACCACAGCCCCCCTTCACTATTTTCGATCCCCTTTTCCGTCCCTCACCTGTTCTCCTTGCCCGCCTATTGCCTCCCTCTGGTGCTGCTCCCTCATTTCACTTTCTTCCATGGCAATCTGTCTCTTTCGCCAATCAATGTCCCAGTTCTTCACGTTACCCCTCTTTCTCCAGGTTTACTCTATCACCTGGCTCTTCTCTCTCACCTCCTCCACACCACACCTTTTAAATCTTCTACTCAGCTTTTTTTTTCTGTCTCCAGTTCTGCCGAAAGTTTTCGGACCGAAACATCGACTGTACTCTTTTAATTCTAAAATGCTGCCTGGCCTGCTGAATTCTTCCAGCATTTTTTGTATGTTAATCATTACTGACTGCCTGGGTAGAATGTTACAGGATAAACAAGCAAGAACAACTTATTTAATAGATCCGATGCAAGCATGCCCAACGTTCTGAATGTCATAAGTGAAAAAAAACAGCGGAAATATACTGAATTGAAAAAGGAGAATGCAAGGCGTAAACAGTGTATATATTGTCTCGAAACTGATATCTACAACTGGTTTTACAACAGCGTTAAACAGTTAGGCCGACAAGACAGTATTTAAGTACATCTCCAGAAAGCTAAAATAATAAACACCACTACAATGATCAGGAAGAAATCAGGGTGTAGGCATTGGGTTTTTCTCCATAGAAATCTACACAATTATGAACCGAATGTACACGTTGTGTGGTATTAAGCATTTCTCCATGATAGGTCTATCTCATGCGAAGGAGAAGTTTAACGTTTACAGCAACTTCATGAAGACTCTTTTATTTTTTGCATATTCATTTCATTCTTATGCAAAAGACTAAAGTAACGAATGAATTGCATTACCGCCTGTTTGGTCTTGAATGTCTTCAGATCCTGATACGCTCTTTAATTGCCGAGAGTAATGTGGAGGTGACGAGAGCGTGAATAGAGTGAAAATAAAAAAAAAATGTAAAAATGAAAATTAGGATGAGTTCAATCATTGCTAGGAGGTAGATGTCTCGAGCTGCGGGTGACACATGACCAACTCCCCTCCCGTGGAGCTTCACCATCCTCATTCCCAATATCCTTTGATCCCGACACAAGAAGTACTGCAGATGCTGAAATTTTCATGCGATAAACACAATGTGTTCGGAGAGCAGAGCAAGTCCGACAGCATCTATGGTTGGGAATATGCAGTCGGCGGTCAGGCCGAGACCCTTCATCAGGACTGGAAGACCAGAGGGAAAGACTCGAAAAGGAAGATTTACAAACTCGCTTTCTCTCCATATTGGCAAATATAGTATGACGCAACAGGCTCGGATAGTCTAGATGCAGTGTCTATATGAAAGTATTCACCCCCTTGAAAGTTTTACTGTTTTACAACTGTGAATCTCAGTAGATATAATTTGGCTTCTTTGATACTGATCGACAGATAAAAAAAGACTCCTTCGTGTCAATGTTAAAACAGATCACTACAGTGATCTACATTAATTACAAATATAAATAAAAATAACTGATTGCATTAGTATTCACTCTAAATAATATGACACACCAAAGCATCACTGCTGTGGAGATTTTTTTTTAGCCAGAGAGTACTAAATCTGTGGAATTCTTTTCCACAGACTACTGACGAGGTCAAGTTCGTGCGTATGTTTAATCCGGAAGTTGATCGTTCAGGGGATCAATGGAAATGCCGAGAAGTCAGGTGTATGGGGTTCTTTTGGATCCAGGATCAGCCATGAATGGCTGATCAGACTGATCAGATCATGAATGGCGGAGCAAACTCGATAGGCTGAATGGCCTAATTCTGCTTCTATGTCTTCGGGTCTCATGGTGTCGCCAAGGAGTCACATAAGTAGTTGCATCGAGATCAAAGTGTGCAATCACGATGTTTCAATTAGTTGTAGTAAAAATACATCTGTATCTGGAAGCTGCAACTGCTGGTGAGTATCCTGGCAAAAACGACAGAATGAAGACAAAAGGATACTCCAAGCAATTCCGCGGAAAGGTCATTGAAAAGCACAAGTCATGAGATGGGTCGAAGAAAATTACTTGCCGAGTTACTGAGTATCACTTGTCAATGATCAAGATATGGAAAGAATATGGCATAGCTGTAAATCAGTCTAAAGCATGCCGTCCTCATAAACTGTAACAAGGCGACTAGTGAGAGAGACCACCCTAGATACCTATAACAATTTGGAGGAATTACAAGCTTCAGTGGCTGTAACGGGGGAGACTGCGCATACAATAATTATTGCCTGGGTGCTTCGCCAGTCGCAGCTATATTGCAGAGTGGCAAAAAGAAACGCGCTGTTACAAAGAAAACTCACATTATGTCTTGGCTAGAGTATGGGAGAAGGCATGTGGGAGTCTATGAGTCTATGAAATGAGTTGGAAGAAGGATCCAACGTCTGGTGAAACACAAATTGAGCTTTTGGCCATCAGAATAAAGGCTACGTCTCGATAAACATCAAAGGTAATGTGTGGAAAGACCGGGAGACAGCTAATGTTGAGTATCAGGGAAGCAGAGAAAAGCCAGGGAACTACTGAACAGAGTTTTTGATTAGTGGAGAGTCAGCTACTGGTGTGATTCGGATGGGCAGAATTTACCTGCAGAGACAAATAGTGTCGCCGGCAAAGGAGTCAGATTGGCAGAAAGGGCAAGAAAATGACAGCTGGAATGCAGCCTCTGGAGATGTGGTGTATGTACTTTGGAACGAACGATTAATGTGTAGAAAAGTTTCTAATTTAGGTGAAAATTCAGAAATAGAAGACGCATATGGACTTAAGATTTCTTGCCCTGAATTTCCCAATGACATCTTGCAGGTTAAATCGGTCATAATGAATATAAATGCAATGTTGACATTCAATTCAAATGCACTTTGATGCGACCGAAGGTGTGACCGCCAAGTAGTCGTTTTAGCAAAAAATGAAGTATTCTTGACTGTTGAGAATGCTAACGGTTTCTGGGAGAAGGAAGGAGACTGGGATTGAGGAAACAACTGCACAGAAATAAATGCGGATAAGCTTGATTGTACGAATGGCTCAATTCTGCTCCTGCATCCAATGCATCTAATGTCACGATCACCTAAATTAACCATTGGGCATTCGCCACAACCATAATAACGTGCCCATCGGCAGTTTCCGAAATGTTGCGGTCATTAAGATGCCTTGTTCCCTCCTAACAAACAGACAGGGAAATAAAAATGAACAATGTCATGCAAGCTTCAGTAAGAAATAGACTTTCTGTAAATAGTGATTGGACCTTTTCTGAGATATTCCCAGTGTAGGTAGGCATAGCAAAGTTGATAACTACTCACCTAACACAGATACAGTGGAAGTTAGGATCTCTGTGCAGGTGGATGTTCTCTGTTCATAGCGTGTTGAAATTCGTGCAGAAGTTGGAAAAATCTCTTCGCGGCGCTGCCTACTCACTTCAAGTATGGACCAGACCCGATCTGATTTCGGGGCGCTTTGTGTGAATTTAGACCGATTTCCTTGCGACGGTAATATTTTCGCAAGGTGCGCTGCTTCCTCTCCGTTACCGAGAAGCAACGATGTTATAGGTCACTTGACTGATGAGCATTTATGCTGGCTGGCCTATGGGATTTTTTTTATTATTATCGAAAGGCCGGTGGCCGTGACGAAGGTGGAGGTATGGGAAAAATACAACTAAAATATTTGGTAGGAGTTTGAGGTCGTGGGCTGTGGGTGACGAAGGTTCTGTTTCGTTGCTGAGTCTCTCTCGGACCCGAAACCAGTTTTATTCTCGCCACTGCTACGTTCTCCAATGAACGGCAATTCTGTAGTGTCAAGATGGAAAGCACTACGGCCACCTCTGGTAAGAACTTACGTATTTTATTAATTAATTAGTTGAGTAACTGACCTGAATGGATATTTCGCTGCGCAGGAGAACTGCTCTCTGAAATTGGATTGAGTTATTCCATAAATAAACGTGTTTGTGCAGCAACTTGATATCAAAAGCATCTATCCAGAGTGTTTAAAAATGTATTCAGAATCGCTGTAATCATTTGGATCCAGTCCGGCAATTGTGTAATAAAGGAATTCAGCAACACTCAACGACACAGGATGATGAAGCTTCCGGAGCTGGTGAGAAGTAAGATCACAGACCTCCTCCTGCTCTCCATCTCCGGGTCACTGCGGTTCTCCGCCTTGCTCTGACCCCTCAGCCTCTTACGGACGCGACTAGTCACTAAAACGTGTCTGACTGTCAGAGCGTTGAACAGTAGTATTAACATGAACGGGAGCAATGGTGTTAGAACGGTAGAAAGCCAGCTATATCCCACCCAGCAGGGATCCATATAGTAGCCCAGCTTTGTAATAGAATCCCAGGGTATATTGTCAATCACCTTCGCAGGATGAAATATGAAGAAGTAGGGCACATTTTATAAAGAGAACAGAGCGCCGGTTGTTGTCAGAACCACAGTCGCAGTTTTACCGGTGCAATACTTTGCTTTCCGATCAAACGTAAAAACGACAGTGACCCAGACAGAGCAATCAGTGGCTGCCAGTCCCAGGGCAGCGATTGCACTGCATACGGGGGTGATGTCCAGGAAAATCCCGGGGAAGTAGTAATAACTGACCCGCCACAATATGGCGTCAAAACTGATAGTTAGTAGATCCACCGTTGCCATGGCCAACAGGTAGCGAGTGGTACAGGTGGAAAGGCCGCACTTTCCCCGGGACAGGACCACAATTGCCACTAAATTCACTGGGGGACAACAAAAAGTAAGAATTATTACTGTCTCGCCGCTCAATGGGACTCAGGGCAGAAACAGGCTGAAAATTCAGAACAATCAAACTTTGCAGACGACTCATTTCTGGAGGTTTAAAAGGTGTAAAGCGAGAGTCTCAGAAGCTTTACACGCGTGTATGTTGGGCGAACGGTAACTACATTCGGTACTGGGAGAGGATTCAGTGATTGGAATCACCGAGGCGCCTAAATGAAATCAATATAAATCTCCCGACACTTGGTTTTAGACTGGTGTGTAAATATCCGATACCTCAGCAACTTTCTCCGCGATGGTGATGGCCGCGATCCACTCACCTACCTTCTGACACTTTTCCCATAGAGCGATGTCACAGTCCCTCCACCTCTGTCCACGTAAGAAGTTCAAAGCAAATTCATTTCTTCCTTTTGCATGTCTTAACCTCCTCCTGACCCGTTTGTCACCCGCCCTCAGCGGCCCCGCTTAGTTCGTTTATTTTGAATTCTGCAACTACTCTCGGTGGGATTCATTCACACTGTTTAACGAAATTTCCAATTTTTGCTTTTAAAGCTTCTGACATACCCGCTGAACGTTTCAGACATTTTGTACCATCGTGCTTGAACCATCCAATTTCCAAAGGAAAGACAATATAGGTCCTTCAAAACATCTGCCTCGTTTAGGGATTGCTCCAAATTAATGCAGCATCATTCTAAATACTTTGATGGTTATTGCACCAGAGCGGAGCACCACCTGTCGCTTATCCTTTCTGACCGCTTAACGGACAATTCACTTCACGGATAATAGCGCATAGAAACAAAACCTGGTCCACTAAAGCGCACATAGATCCTCATCTGAATTTTCGAAACACCCGATGGGTCGGAGTCTAACTCAATGGTGATGTCTACTGCTCTGCCCTGAATCTCAGCGGGGTTCCATTTCCTTCAAACTTTCAGAAATTTCTAAAAACACGGCGCAATACATATGAATTTGAACTTACATCAATGTTGCACAATTGATACGAAATAACACCAACTGGCCCGTAAAGGTGTCGAACGCACTGGATTACCGGAGTTTAATTTGTCAGCGCCTTTGCATTGATAAATCAAAACTGCGTGATACGAATCCAAAATAATAAATCCATCTCCGAGATATTCCACTCTGCATCTGTTTCAACTGACAGTTTATTTTCTGACGAGGCCACGGATTAATTTGCAAAAGATACAATGTCTGCACCGTACTTACTGATGCACCGGCATCAGAACGCTCATACAGTACTGCAAATGCTAATTCACCTCTGTTCTTACGAGGAACACTTATAACTGCAATGAGCATGTAATATATCTTTCTCACACGGAAAAATGTTTCAAGCATGTTGTATGAGATTCAGCCTGTCTTTCAGCTGCCCGCGATCTCGCTGAAGAAACTCTGAGCTGATGGATCTCCACGGTCATTCATTTATACTCGCTCCAGCACGCTGAATATTCAAAACTACACAAGGCTGACGTATCTTCCAACAGCTGAGATAAAAAATAAACATGATGTAATTCAAGTAAAATACCAATTGTGATGAGGTATGGATAGCTTGATACGAAATTGAAAAAAAATCTGAAAGGTGAAGAAATGACGATTGGAGAAGTCAGTGAATGTTGTTGTGAAACATTCTCAAGTTCACCTCTCGGTTTCATGATTGTTATTGTTGATCTTTTCCATCCCTAGAATCCATCGACGCATCACAGGCCAATGATACGGTATGATTGGGCTGCTTTGTTTCACTCTGGGAATTATTTCCTTTATGAATGTTGCTTATAGAATTATATAAATAAATATGTTGCTGGAGCACAACACACACAAAATGGCGGTGGAACACAACAGGTCAGGAACCATCTGTGAAAATGAATAAACAGTCGACGTTTCTGACTGAGTTCTTTCATCACACTTATCAGTGCACCGCTCCGTGCCGATTGTGATACTCGTAGCGATGAGCGGCCCTCGGCTTATTGGAGAAAGTCTCATTACTCTGTTTCCATTGTGGAACTCGTTCTAATGCGCGGCCCTCGATTAACTCCAGAAAGTATCACCTCTGTCTTCAAATTCATCTTTGCAAAGTGAATCACTTCGTACCTTTCTGTGTTTAACTCCATCTGTAACTTCTCAGCGCTTTTCTGCGTCCTGTCACTGTCCTGTTGGTAATCGGTGGCAACCTTCTCTACTCTCCATAATTGCACCGACACTCATATCACTGTAAATACAATTAACCACCCTTCCACCTCCTCATCCAAATCATTCATAAAAACACAAAAAGCCATGGGTCTCAGAACGGATTTCCGCAGGACTCCACTGGTCACCGACATCCAGGGAGAAAACGCTCCATCCACAACTATCCATTGCCTTCTGGGAGCGTCAGTTGTGAATCCATCAGGCAACTTTCTCTGGATACCAAACCTTCTGACATTATAAATGGTCCTATCACGGCTAACTTTAACGCCTTGTATCCACATCACCGTCAATTACCTGAGACATAAATCTGAGAGGATCATCTCATCTCGATCCAGAGCATCCCATTGACAACATGCTTTCTGGAACTCAGCTACTAGACTGCATTGACTATCTCCAAGGGGTTTGAGTTTGTTAACATGATACTAACCCAACTTGTTTGGAGCGGTCTGGATTGGATATACTGATGGACTTGCATTGTCAGCGACATCAAATGTCCCTTCAAATCGCAAAGATGTAAGGGGGCTCGGCTGATGTAGAGAGATCATAACCTCTGTCCCATTTCCGAATCCCGCAGTCTTGTTCGCACCTGGAAATAAGCTTTGCTTTGCTATTTCTTCCGTCACACGTTATGGGCGGCAACATAATGGGCCTCCTTAATAGAGTCAATTAATTGCTGCTTGCATTTGTCCATTCCAATGCCATCATACTCGGTCTGTGATAAATCTAGCCCAAACAGGGATTGTAACCCTTTCATTTTAGATAACATTGTCTTTAAAGTTTTGTTCATCCGTTCAGCAATTGTACTCTATTGTGCCGATAAGGGATACCAACCTTATCTCAGACGGTTTCATATGTGGGTGTAGCGGGGACCGTGATTGATTCTAGAGTGCTTTGCAATCCCCAACGGATAGAAACTCTGTCCAACACAATCCTGGTTGTACCGTCAGCGATTTTCAATATCTAGTTGGGAAGGCATCAATCCACTTGGTGAACGCATCCGCTATCTCGAAAATATATTTCAGTCCTGCAGAGGATGGAGGTGAAGATTCACAGAATTAACCTGGAAGTTAACACATGGTCCTTCTACAGAGTGTGTCTTAAAACTACTTTTCCACCCGATTTATCTGGGTTCTCACTGGATGCAAATCGAACAATTCCTAGAATAATGTACATCTCCTCGCAGTTTTGGACACCAACACAGATTCTTCAACTGTTCCAGAGTTCTATCTGCGCCTTGATGCCCATAATGGTCATGGTGACAATACATCGTCTGGTCGTCTTTCACAACTCGGCACCTCAAATTTACCGCTATCAAGCATGAACCAATTCCGTGCCTGTAACGCTCGATATTTCCCAAAGTCTTCAGAATTGTCTCCTTGTACCTTTGCTTACTCGTGATCCTGTTGCTGTGTCATGACTCAGTCTATATGTGTACAGTTTGCTGATTTCTCTGTCATCCTTACCTCTACATCTGGATTCTATTTCACCACCCAGCTTGATTCTAGCTTGGCTAATTCACCAGCCTTCCTGCTCCCTTCCGGGGATGTCTTTAAGTGAACCTCCACCTTTTTAATCCATCAGTGTTTTCTCTTGCCTTCTCAAATATTTACTTCAACAAGGGAGTTTATGGCAAACGTTTGCCGTCTGTTGAGATATAACTGGGAGATTCAGTCAAAGCACATGAGTATGCAGTGAATGTAGGGAGATGGGTCATGTACAGTAATCAGTTTAGTCTCATTCGGTATCGCATTCAAAGCAAAAGTAGTGAGTCAGAGAGCTTGTTCCTGTGCTCCAGTGTTTCATGATGCTAGCTTGTCCAGGTGATGTGTACACATTGCAATATCTGTCTATTAATCGTCTCCCGTGCATTCTCCTCCATTCATCTCGTTCTTATGCACTGATGGGTGTAATGTAGGACACGGTGCTTGCAACACAGGAACAAGTTCCTCCACCCACCATGTCCATGACGAGAGGAATTTTCCCGGCTGTGCTGTGACGTTGCTGTGACGCCAAATTCTCCGGAGTTCATCAGTCAACCACTGCTGCAACGTGGAACTTCAGTTTATTCCAAATGTGAAACTTGAGCTTCCCTCGCATTCTTACTCCCAATTCCTCTCAGTGCTGGACAGAGCAAAGTACTGACAATTTTAAAACTGAAATAATTCAACAACTGTCCTCACAGATTTGTCGGAATCTGTCATTAGGAAATCGAAATGAATACTTTATGATTCATGAGTGGGACATAACTCAAATCCATACATGGTCTGCTGCACATTGAAATATATGTGACAGAATCGGTAAACACAAGAGTGCAGAGATACACGGTGAAGGGAGCAATTTCAAATTGCTGAGGGAAATGTATTCATATAAATATTGAAAGAACATGAAACGCACTGCCTCGGTGCGTCTTCTTTCGATCAATTTGTGAATTTAATTAGACTGCAATTTATTTAAATTAATAAAAATATTTATTTTGTTTATTTTCATTCAACATTTCAGAAGTTGTGTTGTCAAACTACAGAAGTTTACTGATCAGTTACTGCTCAATTGGCTGTAAGTGCAATGAAAGACTGGAAGTGAACCCAAGTGCAAGTCACGGGCACGGAGATCCCATTAACAGACGTGTGTTTAGTGATGGTTGCAAGGAAGACCGCAGAACGACGATTAAATGCTTACGTGGACGTGAACTTTGAACAACAAACCGGAGGAACCTGGACTCGGAGCTTGGTCATTGGACTTGGACACGGACTCGGAGTCTGAACTTGGACTCAAACACAGAGCCAAGACCTGAATCCAGACACGGGCCCTGGACACGGAGCTTGGACTCGGACTTGGACACGGACTAAACTAAACAACGACAGATGATTCATATCTTGACTCGGAGTAGCAGCAAACAGCCGGCAAAACTCAGCTGGATATGAAAAGGACAGAATTCCCGAAGCAACTTAGGGTCCGCTATTCTCGGCGGCCCGGAACGTGCATTGCCGCGTTGGCTGAGGTGACGGTCCAGCAGCCGAGTAGATGTAAGCCGTGGTTTTATCCTGCCGGTTCGAATGAGAATCAGGTGCCTTAATCAAGGATTCCGGTGTAATACGGGGAAAAGGAAATTAAACGAAATGAGGAGTCAACTGACCGGACCGTGCCACAAAGAGCATGCAGAACTATGTCGGGCTGAATGCACCGTTTGCCAGTTAACTCTGTGACGCTCCATACAAATGTCATCATTCATAGCTCACGATGGATGGCACAATTTTAACATAACCATCTCCAGACTCCAGACTCTTGTTCTAAAAATAGCTCAGGGAATACAGAATCTATTTTAAGACTATTTACCAGATCAGAGGAACAGCGGATAAAAATGAGAAAAAAATTCACCCGCGCATACTGAATCAGAGACTCACAAGACGGTGACAACACACTTTCACTCTGTAGCAGAGACCGACATGTACGGAATGAAACCCACACTCTCACACTGTAACAGTGACTGGCATGTACATAAAAAAATACATATACTCACACCAGAGAGAGACACCTTCAGAACCCCACACTCTCAGTCTGTACCAGTGACATGTACAAAATGAATCCCACACTCTCACAGTGCACTGAGGCCGTTGAGTACAAAATGAACCACTTCTCCTCACACTATACCCGCGGCAAGCCGGTCGAGACTGAACAACATACTCGAATGAATGTCTCCAGTTTGTTGATTGTCTCTGCCCTGCTGTCGTTCTCTATCACTAATCCGCAATTTATGTGGATTTCATATCAATCCTCTCTTCATTTTCAGCTTGAAACCTACAGCATCCTGAATCCTTTTCTGTCCAGCAGACTGAAATATTAGTCTGTGTTCTCCCAACTCACTATTTTATTCCTCTCGTTCTGCTATGAATGTCTCTTGTTTCTGCAATATGGTCCTGCAACAGTTTCAATGTCACTTCAGTTTTTATTCTCTATCGCTTATTCAATATGCAGACTCTGTACAACGCGTCCAGTCATGGAAGAGAAAGGCATGAACAGGGCCGTCGGTGAATAATGTAATACAGTTACTGGGATACGGAGAGAGAGAGAGAGAGAGAGAGAGAGAGAGAGAGAGAGAGAGAGAGAGAGAGAGAGAGAGAGAGAGAGAGAGAGAGAGAGAGAGAGAGATGCTTCTACACAGACACATATAAACACACACGCACGCACGCACACACACACACACACACACACTTTAACACGCACACAGATACACATACAGACACTACAGGTGTGGGGAAGATAGATTAAGAGATGGAGGGAACCGCCACAGCTTGGACTTCAAAGTATCAAAATTAAATATCATACGCGGGATGCTGATCTAAATGAAGCAAGCATTAATGTCGTCTAGGGCTGATGGAGAACTGGACAGAGTGTCTGTGCACACAGCGGGTATGTTTTATCTCTGGTGGTACATTGTTCGGCGGGGTGGGGTGGGTTTGTTGCCGGAGTGGTGACGCCAGTTTCTCAGTAGTTAATCCATCAAATGTGAAACGCGACTTCACTCACAAACTCTCTCAGAACCACACAGAGCAAGACTGTTATTATTTAATCAGTGAACACGGATGACGCGATACAGGGCAGTATGAAGCTGTCATCAGAAATTTGAAATGAACATTATATTACTTATCATTGCGACATTACTCGAATAAACTCACGCCCTGATTCACATTGAGGAAAGAATGAAAGAACCGGCAAACATAAGAGAGCAGAGATACACGGTGAAGGCAGCCATTTGGTGTTGTTGAGAGAAACGTATTCATATCAATGCTGCTGGAACATGAAACGTGCTACCTTTGTGAGTTTTATTTTTATTGGATACAGAATGAAACCCACACTCTCACACTGTAACAGAGACCGACAGATACAGAATGAAACCCACACTCTCACAGTGTAGCTGAGACCGACAGATACAGAATGAAACCCGCACGCTCACACTGTAGCAGAGACCGACAGATACAGAATGAAACCCACACTCTCACACTGTAACAGAGACTGACAGATACAGAATGAAACCCACATTCTCACACTGTAGCAGAGACTGACAGATACAGAATGAAACCCACACTCTCACACTGTAACAGAGACTGACAGATACAGAATGAAACCCACACTCTCACACTGTAGCAGAGACTGACAGATCCAGAATGAAACCCACACTCTCACACTGTAACAGAGACTGACAGATACAGAATGAAACCCACACTCTCACACTGTAACAGAGACTGACAGATGCAGAATGAAACCCACACTCGCACGTAGCAAAGAAGAAATGAATAAAATGAAATACACACTGTCACTCTGAACCAGGGAGTGAGAACTGAAGATCCCCTCACTCTCAGTCTGTATCAGGAAATGATATCTAAAAAACTGAACACCCCCCCACCACACACACTCACCTTGCTCAGGGGACTGGTGGGTACAGAATGAACCGCCCCTCTTCACACTATGCCGGCGTCAAGCAGGTGGAGAATGAAGCACACACTCTCATATTATCTGATTAATGTCTCCCGTTTGTTGATTGTTTCTGCACGGCAGTCGTTGTCTGACACTAATTCTGCATTTCATGTAAACTGCATATCAACCCTGTCTTCATTTTCAACTTGAAACCTTCTGCAAGCTGACTGCTTTTCTGTCTGGCAGACTGGGCGGACTATTCTCCGTTCTCCCCGTTTACTCTCTTTGTTGTTTCATTCTGCTATGTATATTTCTCGAATCTACAACATCGTCCTTCAACTGTTTCGTCACTTTTATTTTTTGTATCCCTTAATCGTCATGCCTACTCAACCGCTAAGTACATTGTTTAACGCGGTCGGAGCGGGAAGAGAAAAGCATGGACAGGGAAATCGGCTTTTATTAGTGTGTGTGTGTGTATGAGTGAGAGAGAGAGAGAGAAGGATTCAACAGCGTGATACTGAATACATTATAAGATTCTCTCTCTCTCTCACACACACACACAAGAACAAACACACCCCCACACACATACACATATCGACACACACACACACACACACACACACACACACAAACACACACACACACACACACACACACACACACACACACACACACACACACACACACACACACACACACACACACACACACACACACACACACACACACACCCGCGCGCGCGCTCAGATCCTACAGAGTTGGGGAACATAGTTTAAGAGATGGAGGGATCCGTGGACAGCCCTGAGCATGCAGGTATCGGAAATAATTCTTGTACGGGAGAAGCTGATCAAAATGACGTGAATATCTCTGTCCTCCGGGTCTGATGGAGAACTGGACAGGGGGACTCTGTACACAGCGCCTATGTTTTATATCTGATGACACAGAGTGTGACGGGATGGGGTGGGTTTCGTGCCTGAGCGGCCAAAGTAGAGCTGCTGAATGAAAAAAAAAATCCTTTCAGGGTTTCCATGTGTCCCTGGATCCAGAGAACACTGAAGGGAAACCGGAACTCTCTGTAGATGAAACAGCAGGTGGACAGTGAAAATTGCTGAACATTCTGGAAGCATCGATTCCGGAATGCTTGTAGAAAGAGAACCACAGTGAAAGTTTCAGCTTGGAAAATGGGAACAGTCGTGACCGCTGCCAATACAACTGTGGAAAGTTGTAAATGAAGCCGCTCATTGCTCACTTACTGTTCTTATTTACACATTTTGGTCGAATTACACAGAGGGATATGACTGAGGCAATGCCAATTGATAGAGACGTGTTCCTGTTACATTTCTACATCATTTGCACCTGAGACACTGCCGGTGATGTAATTTGTTTGTTCGATAACAATGGTCAGATGTGGGACCTTGTCACTGGAGATAGATCTCCTGTATAAATCAGAGCCTGTTTCAGTATGTCAGCCCAGAGTGTCTTGCCGAGCTGTGGAGTTCAGCGCAATAGCATTCACAGCGTCACTCAAATGGGATATCCAGTAGTCTGGCGGATAGAAGAGGTTTACTACACTGTTATTTCAGCCGTTGGAATTCCCGGTAAGCCGCTGTCACACCTGCAAACGGCAGAAACGGAGTTAATTCCGATGTTCTGAAGTGTTTCTCTCGCTACTTGTTTCCACAGCCACCTGTCCAGTCCCCGCATTTCAGTCATGGGCGCAAGCCGCTGACAATATTAATTCCATTGCTTTCGTAGCAGTCAGCGCTCCATATTTTGTATGCCTTTGATTGAAATCCTCTCCGCTGCCCCGATGCCATGGAATAATGGTGAATTGAAATATCTGCACAAGAGGACACGGGATGTACTGCATCTGTGAGGACCAGCCATCCTTCTGTGGTTCTGTCCATAGAAATTGTGTGTGAATTGTGTGACTGAATAATGGAACAACGCGAAAGGTTCATTTATTAGAAATGTGTTCATTTAGAAATGTGAGCAGATGGAACTGCAGATGCGGATTTCAGTTGTTCCTGTGCTGCTCCGGGCCAGTGATGCGGTTATTTAATGCCCATCCTTCACAGCGGCCGAGGAAGCCTTTAAGCTGCTCTCCCCCCACGGGTTTTGATAATTTTACCCAGATTTTACAAATTTACAAAGCTCGTGGCAAGTTCCCTGTCACGCCGATAATGCACACTGTCAGCGGGTTCATATGTTCTGCGTCCGGTGTTGAGGCAGAAAAAAAAATCACAAGATCTAATCTGAGTCTATCACGCTGCTGCTCAATTTCCTGAATTCGTCAGTAATTTCCCTGCTTCCTTCCCTCTCTCTTGCAGTTAACCTGGTGGCCATTGTCATCCTGTCCCGAGGAAAGTGCGGTCCCTCCAAATGTATCACTCGCCACCTGCTGGGAATAGCAGCGGCCGATCTCATGGTCGTTATCTCTGAACCCCTGCTGAAGTGGACTGTTATGATATGTTTCAGATTTTCTGTCTTCCGTATGTCTCCCGTTTGCAGGGTCGTTTCTTGCCTGCTTGAAGCCAGCACCAGGGTCTCTGTCTGGCTGACAGTCGCGTTCACCTGTGACAGATTTGTGGCCATTTGTGGTGAAAAGCTGAAAATAAAATATTGCACCGAAAGAACGGCGACTGTGGTTATCGGAACAGTGAGTGTTCTGGGCTGTTTAGAAAGTATCCTTTTCTACTTTAAATTCGAGCCTACGATGATAATTAATGGAGTTTTCTATGGCTGTTTGATCAAAAAGAGCTTTTCTGCATCCCACGCGTGGGGCGCATTTGAGATGATTCATCGCATTTTCATGCCTGGTCTCCCGTTGATTCGGATTTGATTGTTCAATGTTCTGACCGTTAGACGGATTTTTTTCGCCAATGAAGTCCGGATGGGGCTCCGGGGTCGCAGCAACGGAAAGAATGACAGGGACCCAGAGACGGAGAACCGAAGGAAATCGGTCGTCTAACTGTTGAGTATAACCGGGAGTTTCATATTTCTGTGGTTAACACGGGTGGTAATTGATATCTACCAGTGGATTACAAAAATCCCTCGCTACTTGGCCGTAGATCCGATTTATATCGCAGAGTCCACGGCGGTGATGCTGCAGGTCCTCAGCTCCTGCACCAACACATGTATTTACGCCGTCACTCAGAGCAAGTTCAGAGAGGAGCTGAAGAACGCGATGAAATATCCGCTGAAAATGTTAACTAATTATGTTAAATCATAGAGCGACTAGTTTGTTTCTACAGTGGACATAAATCAAACACCATGTTCCCTCCATAAGTTATCGGCTTGCCGATATGTAGAACAACGGCGAACAACTGAGCGCTCTGAAATACGCTTGTATTTAATGGTGATACTTTTCACTCGCTGTCTACCATGTACAGGTAAAATTTGGACTTTATCAGATTCCTCTTAAATGTCTGAAGCTCGCTCGTCTATATTTCTATCGAACTTGGGAACGGTGAGGTGCCATTTTCTTCGTTGCATCTCATTTTTTCCATTTAGTGATGTTCGCAGCGTTTTACTCATGATTTGTCCCGTCAGTATGTAGCCGCCCCAGTTTCTCTACCCTCCACCCTCCCCGCTGTTCCTCATTCTTCCATTTAGTGAGGCTCACGGTGTTTTACACCCAATCCCTCTCCCGAAGCCCTCGATTCCACCATAACCTCCCCCACTT
Source organism: Hemitrygon akajei (assembly GCF_048418815.1). Taxonomy (NCBI): domain Eukaryota; kingdom Metazoa; phylum Chordata; class Chondrichthyes; order Myliobatiformes; family Dasyatidae; genus Hemitrygon; species Hemitrygon akajei. The sequence goes on from NW_027332032.1 coordinate 169,793, forward strand.
ATTTCCGCTCCCTCGCCGGTACACTAGTTTAGATTGGGGCATTTCATGGTGAGGGAGACATGATCGGACTGCAACACAGCGGGGTCATATGAGTTTTTGTTTTCTTTTTCAACTCCGTCTCCATCTCCGGACTACTCCCTATTTGTCCCTGCATATTTCCGACTTTATATCCGTTCACGTACCAAGGCCTCGTGACATCCTGTTTTCTTTCTTCTCCTTTTATTCTCTGTTTCTCTCTGTGCACTCGTCCGGTCCGTACTGAATAAAATAAATCGCATTGCAGTTATGTAGTGAATATATTTACACCGATAATAAACGTACGATGAACTGTAATAAAATTCCAAAGCCACGGGGAAAAGTTGCTTTACAGAGTTACATTAAATGATGCGGTACCGCTTTCTGACGGAACATTCCTCACTTTGTTGCATTTCCATATCCATCTCACTGATACCCCGTCCTGCAACTGATCAACGTTATACAACACCGGTATATCTCTTTCAGTTTGAGTGGCTTACCGACTACAACGTAACTGTCCGGCAAGATTAAATGACAAGACAATCACAGTCTAGAGATGGTAAAGACCTGCGGTTAATTTCGTTGTGTGAATGCATCACATGTCCTCCTGATGCTTACTGCTGTCTGGGTCCAATCACAAACAAGAAGAATCTGCAGATGCTGGAAATCAAAGTAATACACATAAGATCCTGGAGGAACTCAACCTGCCATGCAGCATCTATCCAGAAGAGACTTTTCGGGCCTCCACCCTTCAGCAAGGTGATCCAATGCAATAGGATTGGACTTTTCTACCGTAACTGCTGTGTCGGTGACCAGACTTGCCTCTTCCAACTGGTGTAATTTTACAGAATAATGTTCAATGGGTAGGCTGAGGCTCCCATGTCGTTGAGTTAAAATGCCACGAGCAAACCCTTGTTGTTCATTCACAAATAATTGGAAATGAGCTGGATAGTCGGATATGCCCAAAGCAGGGGCGGTTGACAAAGAGGTGTTAAGAGCATCACAGGCTGTGTTCATTTCCCGACTCCACTGCATTTCGGCAGATATGGTCAGTAATGAGGCTTGTTGAAGAGGAGCCTGAATCATTCGATATTCAGGAATCCATTGTCTACAGTAATTGACCATTCCCATAACGGAAAGCATTTCAGTACGGGTCTGGGGAGGTGGTTCGTTAATAAAAGCTGCAATTTGTTCTTTTGCAAGTTGCTCAGTTCCTTGAGAAAGCATGTGTTCTAAATACTGTGGAGTGGCCTGTAGTTTATTGAGGGTTACCCTGTGTCCACTTTTAGGCAGGTTTCTCAACAAAGCAACAATGCGTTTTTTTTCATAATTAACTAGGATGGGAGAGGCAACAAGCAGATAATCAAACTTTGTAAAATTCTACTTACCCTGGAAACCGGAAGGTGCATAAATCTAGTATGACTGCGGCGGTATAAACCGAGAGGCTCTCAGTTTGCCCATAATACAACCTGGTCTAAGTTCACAGTCCACTGTCACTGTCAGCAAAAATAAACAATTACTGACTATCCTTATGTAATAAGACCGGAACAGGGTCTACAACAGAATAACATTCAGATGTGACAGGAATACTGGAGTGGATGACGTTAGTATCGGCTACGACGGAAGGTATAGATATATTTGTTAGTAGCCCTTAAGTATTGTAACAAAAAACAAGTCACTCATGATCACAACTTGGTTTCGGAATTGGTAAAACAGGAGATCTACAGGGACTGCAGATTGGTAGCAGCACTTCATGATCTCAACGTGCTTCATGCCTTCCACCGCCTCGGGTGACAAATTATATTGCCGTACACAGGTTAGAACAGCATTGGTCTTCGTGTGGTGGGGCGCAATGTACACGTTTCACATTTTTTTAATGCATTGCCCACGGAGAGGGAGGTGCTTGCGAAACCAACCAGCTTACGACATACTCGGTCATACCGGGGGTAGGGATGGGAACCAGGTCAAACTATGTTTTAATGATGAAGAAGGAAATATTATACGTCCAGCCTGAGTGGAATGAAGTTGTCCAACAACATTAGTATTCGGTAGATTTATGCACTGATTGCGGTTGAACTCCTGTGAAGTCTGAAGCACGAGTTCGAGTAGTTCGGGAGTTGCAGGGTGCTTGATGGGACAAGAAGGGTTAAGGTTGGCAATTTAAATCGCTCATTCTGGTGTTCACTCAAAACAAATTCTGCCACTATTCCCTCTGGATAAGTTCAACAAGTAAGTATACTCGGAGAGCACAGGGCCACTCAAGATCAAAGAGTGAGTCTATGGCTGCTGTCAGAGTTAGCATGTGATATACAAAATTATTCATTTGCATTCATTGGAGTTCACTAAGGAGAATGACATGGAGGAAAGCGAGACCAGCGAGGTGATATGGTGATATTTTCAGACGTACAGATACTCAGGAGGTGGTGGTGTTGTGCATTACGGTGTGCAAATCCGTTGAGGGATTCAGTCCACTGGGGACACAGGCCACATTCAAGGCAAACATGCATTGTAAATTGTTATCATGGTCAGCACACAGACACTGCGCAGAGGCGGCTGTTCCTGTGCAGTACTGCTCACAGTTTATTGGCCAATGAATTGAGGCCCAGTGGGAAAAGCATCAATGGGGTCTGTGACTGTGGTTCTTGACTGGGACACAGTGCCTGCAGGGTTGGGGGGAACAAGCAATCAGGATACTCGAAGAGGAAATGGGAACGTTATTTATTAAAATAAACCTGTCGAGCTGTCGGAAGAAAGTGGGGTAAGGGACGGTAGAAATGTTGTAGCAGGAGCTAGTATGGGTTTGATGGGTTAGATGACTAGGCATATGATCGTTTGAATTTATGACATATGTGCCAACCCTGTTCATTGTAAAACGACTTTATTTGAAAACTCCGCTGAATTGTCATCAGACGTGGGCGTTATCTACACAGATGGCCATTTAATGTAAAAACATACGTCATTCCATTCCTCAGCTCTTCTCTGAATTTCCGCTGTGTCAGTGTATAGATGCAGGTATTGGTACACATGCTGAAAATTTGCAATATTGACCCAAATTGCTGTAGGATGTATACCGGGGTACTCAAATATCTGTCCTCGTAAAAATAGTTTTGCACTTGCCATTTCAGGGAATGGGCTACATAGGGCATCCAAAATAATATGAAATTAGCTGATATAGAAAACAACAAAATCATCGATTTTCTGCGTTTTTCCACCTCGGCATCTTTCTGATTGTCACTACTGTGCCGAAGCTTTCTGCGGACTCTATTTGCCACAACAATATGCCTTACGGTTAACCCGTTAAACACCAGGATTAAGCCGATTGGAAGCAATGGTGTTAAAATACTGTCCAGTAATTCGCTTGCTCTCCACACGGGTGAAGTAACGTATTCGTCTGTGACGGTGCACCGCCACGGCGTGTTGTCAATGATGACGTAAGGTTCAATGGAAAAGTAAGACGGGGCACATTTCCCGCAGCTCACTATAATCACGGTCACCATAACCACCGTTGCTGTTCTCTCAGTGCAGTATCGTTCCCGTAGCTTTCGGCAACATATTGCGATGAAACGATCGAAGGTAAAACTGACCGTGAACCAAACAGAACAGTACGTCGCAGCAGTCCCAAATACAAGTGTCAGAGCGCATACAGGAGTGATGAGCAGGGATCTGGAATAAATGTAGATATTGTTGGTTCGTTCCATTAAAGCGACAATGATAACCACCATCATATCCGCTGTTGCCATTCCAACCAGGTAGCGGGTGATGCATTTGGAGAGGCCGCATTTTCCACGAGATAGGGTCACAATTGCTGTTAAATTAACTGAATTAAATTGGGGAAAAAATGGAAATATAGTTAGAATAAATGTAGATATTATTTTCCGTTCCACTAAAGCAACAACGATAACCGCCATCAGATCCGCTGAGGCCATTTCGACCAGGTAACGGGTGATGCATTTGCAGACTCCGCATTTTCCCCGAGATAGGATCACAATCGCCGTTAAATTAACCTCAAGAAATTGGAAAGCAAAATAGAAATATTGTCTTCAGCAACTCTCTGAATGCCCCAAGGTATGGTCTGTTTGGAAGTGGAAAGTGGACATCCTGTGTGTGTGGTCTCCGTCACTGCACTCCGGCTGCAGGACAATGACAGATGTGAGTGTCAGTGCACTGGCAACCTTCAGACAGTTTAGAGCGAAGAATCCGAGTTCCACGACTCACGTACAGGTAAACAACACCATTTCCGTTGTTAGAGGTGAACGAGTTGCAGCGGTGACAAAGTGTAATTAAAAGATACAAAGCACAATTTATCATTACTGACATATAAGAGCAGACCTACTTGTCGAAAATAGACTGGGCCGTCAACTAAACACGCTGCCCACGTTGTTATAAGGTCGAAGTGTCTACACTGATAGAAACTCGGACCTAGAAAAGCAGAGACCAGCATCACTGCAGAAAGCCTAGCGAGGTGAAATTATGAAACAATGTCAATATCGGCACGAACGGAAATGACAAAAGAAAAATCACTTCGATCAAGGTACAGAAAATGAAAATAAAACAATCAGATGTTTGAAGCATCCATTCCGAAAATACTTCTTAGCCGATGGTAGCATCTGTGCTTAGTAACAGCGCGGATACCGCAGCAGAGTAACAGCAAGACGACGGCACCGTATATAAAGTAACCAGCTCGGGCATCTTACCGGGGATCCCAACCGCTACAAGTGTGGGATAGAAAATAGCCGGGATGTAGTAAATCGCCGGATATCCCATATTCCGTCAGAAGCAGCGTTCAGTTGTATGGAACGTTTCAGACTTTTATTGAGGTGAGAGCAATTTCACTGAGGCTATTTATTAGCTTGGCTATCACGTCAGGAACATTAGTGACAACCAACTGCACAAACATCTCCGTTAATGTATATTTACTCATTGCCCCCTTGTTCTGAATTTGACTCTCAAGGGATATTGCAATCTATGTACTTTAAAACAAAATATGGTGTGCATTTTCCGTGTTGTTTTTCCATGATACCTGGCTTCAGCTATTTAAATAGCTATTTATATATTATCCGTGTTGCTTCTAAAGTAGACATTCATCTTGAAGCCGATTTATTTTGTAAGTATTTGACGGAGCACATTCGCTTCTGAAATTGAGAGAAAGAGTTTGTTCTGGCAGCTGAACTGGCGAACACCTCTTTACTTAAAGAGAAAATTCAGTAATCTTTACTTTTGTTCGTTCCAGTCATTCCGGGCAGTTTGAGTGATGGAAATCACAGCAACAGCTGACACGTGTTACAATAAAATACAATAAAATTCCCCCAAACACTTTAAAAGATCCACAGCGATATTCCAGATACCTGTGATCAAAAAGGGAACGTGTCCTCGGGAAATTAGCGAGGGTTGTGGACAGTTTGAAGAACAATGTTTTCCAGCGCACACATGGGGCGTTTGGCAAGAACCTGACCTCTGCCGGTGAATGACTTGACCTCCCAATCTCGTGTCGTGTGATGCAGTCTATTTAAATTTAAATATATTCTCAAACCTGCCACAATTCTACCACGATTTCTCCATCCGTTATCTGTTTGAAAAAATACAGCAAGTAAAATCCGCAGGTTCCCAGGCTGCTCTATTATTTCCCAGGAAGTTGTATTTTTTTCTCTCTCCCGATTTACTGTCGGGTATATTGCCTTTCGAGCGTCACTATAAGTATGTGCAGAACAGCGGATGTGTTCAAGCTCACCTGTCAATCACACTTCCTTCTGCTCTTGTAGTGCGCCGCTCCGTGCCTATTGTGGTACTCGTACCGATGAGCGGCCCGTGGCTTATTGGAAAGAGTGTCATCACTCTGTTTCCATTGTGGAACTCATACTAATGTGCTGCCCTCGGTTGACTCGGGAAAGTATCACCTCTGGCTTCAAATTCAACCTCCGAAAGTGGGAATCACTTAGTTCCCGTTTCTACCTCCTACCCAAGATCAACAAACCTGCCTGTCCAGGTAGACCTATTGTCTCAGCTTGCTCCTGCCCCAATGAAATCATTTCTGCATACCTTGACACTGTCTTACCCCCCTTGTGCAATCTCGTCCCACCTATGTTCGTGACACTTATCATGCTTTGAATTTTTTCAATGATTTTAAGTTCCCTGGCCCCCACCGTCTTATTTTCACCATGGACGTCCAGTCCCTATATACCTCCATCCCCCACCGAGATGGTCTCGAAGCTCTTCGCTTTTTTTGTTTTGGATTCCAGACCCAACCAATTCCCTCTACCACCACTCTCATCCGTCTAGCGGAATTAGTTCTTACTCTCAATAATTTCTCCTTTGGCTCCTCCCACTTCCTCCAAACCAAGGGTGTAGCCATGGGCACCCGTATGGGTCCCAGTTATGCCTGCCTTTTTGTTGGCTTTGTGGAACAGTCGATGTTCCAAGTCTATACCGGTATCCATCCCCTTCTTTTCCCTTGCTACATCGACGACTGCATTGGCGCTGCCTCTTGCACGCATGCTGAGCTCGTCGACTTCATTAACTTTGCCTCCAACTTTCACCCTGCCCTCAAATTTACCTGGTCCATTGCCAACAACTCCCTCCCCTTTCTTGATCTTTCTGTTTCCATCTCTGGAGACGGCCTATCTTCTGATATCTACTATAAGCCGACAGACTCTCACAGCTACCTGGACTATTCCTCTTCCCACCCGGCTCTTGCAAAAATGCTATCCCCTTCTCACAATTCCTCCGTCTCCACCGCATCTGCTCTCAGGATGAGACTTTTCATTCCAGGACGAAGGAGATGTCTTCCTTTTTTAAACAAAGGGGCTTCTCTTCGTCCACCATTAACTCTGCTCTCAAACGCATCTCTCTCATTTCCCGCACAGCTGCCCTCACCCCATCCACCCGCCACCCCACTCGGGATAGGGTTCCCCTTCTCCTTACCTACCACCCCACCAGCCTCCAGGTCCAACGTATAATTCTGCGTAACTTCCGCCACCTCCAACGGGATCCCACTACCAAACACGTTTCCCCCCCCCCCCCCCCTTTCTGCTTTTCGCAGGTATCGCTCCCTACGCGACTCCCTTGTCCACTCGTCCCCCCCCATCCCTTCCCACCGATCTCCCTCCTGGCACTTATCCTTGTAAACGGAACAAGTGCTACACCTGCCCTTACACTTCCTCCCTCACCACCATTCAGGGCCCCAGACAGTCCTTCCAGGTGAGGCGACACTTCACCTGTGAGTCAGCTGGTGTGGTATACTGCGTCCGGTGCTCCCGGTGTGGCCTTTTATATATTGGTGAGACCCGACGCAGACTGGGAGACCGTTTCCCTGAGCACCTAAGCTCGGTCCGCCAGAAAAAGCAGGATCCCCCAGTGGCCACTGATTTTAATTCCAGGTCCCATTCCCATTCTGATATGTCTACCCATGGCTTCCTCTATTGTCAAAATGAATCCAAACTCAGGTTGGAGGAACAACACCTTATATACCGGCTGGGTAGCCTCCAACCTGATGGCATGAATATTGACTTCTCTAACTTCCGTTAATGACCCTCCTCCCCTTCCTACCCCATCCCTGACATATTTAGTTGTTTGCCTGTTCTCCATCTCCCTTTGGTGCTTCCACCCCCCACCTCCTTTCTTTCTCCTGAGGCCTCCCGTCCCATGATACTTTCCCTTCTCCAGCTCTGTATTACTTTCGCCAATCAGCTTTCCAGCTCTTAGCTTCATCCCACCCCCTCCGGTCTTCTCCTATCATTTTGCATTTCTCCCTCCCCCCACTACTTTCAAATCTCTTACTATCTTTTCTTTCGGTTAGTCCTGACGAAGGGTCTCGGCCCAAAACGTCGACAGTGCTTCTCCCTATAGATGCTGCCTGTCCTGCTGTGTTCCGCCAGCATTTTGTGTGTGTTGATGTTATCACTTAGTTCCTTTCCGGATTAAACTCCATCTGTAACTTCTCAGCGCAACTCTGCTTCCTTTCACATTTCGGTTGTAATTTGTTACACACTTCTACACTATCCATAATTTCACCAACCGCCATATAATTGCAAATGCCTTTCACTTCAATATTCATTTTTTTAATAAAATCATAAAAAGCCGGGGGTTTCAGAACAGACCTCTGCAGGACACCACTGGTCACAAGCATCCAGGGTAAAAACGTTCTATCCACAACTGTCCTCCGCCTTCTGTGGGTGTCAGTTCTGAATCCATCAGCCAACGTTCCTTGATAGCAAGCGTTCTAAAGTTCTGAAAGGTCCTACCATGGTTTAACCGGACTAAATGCCTTATTAAAGTACATTAATACCATATCAACTTCTCTATCTTTATCAGTGTACATTGTCACCACCTCAGAGAATTCAGCCGGACCCGTGAGACATGATCTGTCCCTCACAAAGCCATGCTGATCCTTCCTAATCAGATTATGCTTAACCAGATTCTCGTAAATCCTGTTTCTAAGAATTTTCTCCAATAGTTTGAAGTAGGACTCACTGGGCTATAATTTACAGGGTTAACTCTGATCCCTTTCCCGCTCCAATCCCCTGATACTACCTCCTCGGACAGTCATAACGCAAAGATTTTCGCCAAGTATGTTCGCAACAATCTCCTGTACCTGCTTCTCGCAATTTCGCCCAACCACACAAGAGGACTTAATTGGCCAAATGTTGCTTTTTTGTCAAAATTGCAGTACATCCTCTCTCGTAAACTAGCTATATCGCACATCAGCCAATATAACGCTGCCCTCACAAACGTCAAGATCCCTCTCGCCTGTGAATACTGAAGTAAAGTTTTCATTAAGGATCTGCCATACCTCCCCCGTCTCCAGGCGCACGTTTAATCTTCTATCTCTGACCTGTCCTACTCTCACTTTTGTCATCCTCTTCTTCACATACATCCAGACTTTCATGGAGTTCTCCTTAAAGCTACTGAAGACCTTCAGTAGTGGTTCAGGTAAAAGTTTGCCTCGACCCCGCCCCTACAGGGAGAAAACCGGCAAGCGAGGCTGCTCTGTACATGGTCCCGGGAACATCCCTCTACGTTAGTTCCCTTTGCGACTTGCACAGAGCATTCGACAGGCCGAAAATGCTAGGCAGGTTGTTGGGGCCGTTTTGTGTCGCAGGAGGAGGATAGGCACCCCGGGGTCTCCCTTTCGAAGAGGAGGTAGAAGAGAATGGAATTGGAAGCCACGTCCTCCAAGATATAGGCGACGGCGGCCCGGGCCAGGTTCTCGCTCAGGGAGGAGAAGATTCCTCTCGGACACTGCCGACATCTAGTCTGTACTGAGATCCAGGTGGACTCCAACCAGCTGACGGGGAAAAAGGCTAGCTTTGTGCACGTACTGAGTGGAACACTCAGGGGCCGACCCGTCCGAGAACTGCAAGCGGCGCCGGACAGGGTAGCTAGGCTATCTCTCCGGAGTGTGGAGGAGAGGCAGGGGGTCACGGAGGTGGAGATTGTGGAGAGAGGAAGGGAGGGCAATGCTGGCGAAGACGATTTGGGGAGGGAGATCGCGATTCGTGTTGGAAGTTGTGGATTGAAGATGACGGAGAGGGAGTGCTCAGGGCGATGGAAAAGGAGTGGATGCTTCACAGGGACTGTACAATGGAAGGAGTGGAATCCCAGAATGTCCTGCTCGTCGGAAAGCCCTTTAAATCCTTAACGAACGTAAGCCTTTTCATTGACTCACAAAGCCGCACCCTTCTTCGTCTCAGCCTCCTTCTGTCATTCCCCAGTCTCCTAATCTCTCATAGCAGGTTCTCTCATAATCTCTCCTCCAAGTTTCTCAACCGCTACTCGCTCTCTAGCCCTGGCGTCTCTCGCAGTCTCTTTCTTCCTCCGGTCTCCCTCTGTCCTGTCTCTCGCCATTATTCTGATCGCCGCTGTTGCCCCTGAAGTGACTTTCCCCAGCCTCAATCGCCTCCCACTTTCTCTCCATGTTACTGTCCCTCGACCCTCTCTTCCTCCTTCCTCATCTTTCTTGCCCGTCTCTCCCCCACCCCTGTCTAAGCCCATGCCGGCATCTCTCTCTTACTCAGCATCTCATTAAACCGTGTCTCTATCCTTCAAGCCTTTCTCCGTCTCTCCTCTGCACCCTCTCTCTCTCTCCCCATATTTCCTAGATTATCTACGATTTTCACCCCGTCTCTCTCCCCTTCCTTTTTGTCCTCCCTCACTCTCTGCCCTGTCTCTCTCTTCTCTCCTCTATGTCCCCGTTTCTATGTCCCTCACACCTACCCTATTTCTCTCCCCCGTTTCACTTCCTCCCATCTTTCTGTTGTCCGTCTGTCTGTTCTGGAATTCTTTCACTTCTGCCCCTGTTTCTCCGCCAACCCAGTTTTTTCTCTTACCCTCCGTTTTTTGTCACCCCACAGTCTCTGTCTCTCTCTCCCACCAAGGTTCTCTTTCACTCCCAGTCTATCGCTTCCTGCCAGTTTCTTGTGCGGGATTGTGTTAAGTTGACGGCGCGAGTGGTCGCAGCCGCTTCTTCGGGGTCAGCCAGAGTTGCCAAAGTTGTACTTAGCGTAGGTTTAATGGTCGGAATATCCTGCTGTACGTTACTAACTCCAAGCATTGTAGGTGTGCACCATCGGCGAGTTGCTGACAGTCGGAGATAATGAAGGAGCTGCGGAGCATTCTGCTGCCTGAGTCGATAGAGGCTCACAGTTAAATAGCGAGTCGCCTTCACAGCCGATTTTCAGGATCTGGTACGCTGCTGCAAGCTTGATTCGTTGATTTACTGGGTGCGATCAGCGGGCGGATGGAGGGATCGAATCCTCGGTCGTAGGGAGGATTAAACTTGAACCGACTCTCTATAGAGTCGCCCAGAGTGAGGTTACGTAGCCTTCGCGCTTCACCGGGGGCTGTGTGGCGCGGAGTCTAGAACAGAGCCGGAGCTGCCTTCTGAAGGATTCACTCGGCAGAAGACAATCTCTGTTGTATCCGTCTGCTGATTATTTAGCGACACTCAATTGACTCGGGCCTCAAGCTGCGGGTCCGGTTGCTCGAGCTTCGTACCCGGCGTAGTGTAACTGCGACGACAGACGATTGAAAATGTACTGAGGTGTCTGGACTATATGCATATATATTTGTCTGGTTTTATTCAAACGGATTCCCCTAGCGAAAATCGTTAGAGGGATCTCCCAAGGCCACACATTTTAATTCCACTTCCCATTCCCAATCCGATATCTCCATCCATGGCTTCGTCCACTGCGGTGATGTGGCCACATTTAGTTGGCGGAACAAAACCTTACCTTCCATTTGGGTAGCCTTCAACTTGGTGGCATAAACATCGATTTCTTAAACTGTCGCTAATGACCACAGCCCCCCTTCACTATTTTCGATCCCCTTTTCCGTCCCTCACCTGTTCTCCTTGCCCGCCTATTGCCTCCCTCTGGTGCTGCTCCCTCATTTCACTTTCTTCCATGGCAATCTGTCTCCTTCGCCAATCAATGTTCCAGTTCTTCACGTTACCCCTCTTTCTCCAGGTTTACTTTATCACCTGGCTCTTCTCTCTCCCCTCCTCCACACCGCACCTTTTAAATCTTCTACTCAGCTTTTTTTTTTCTGTCTCCAGTTCTGCCGAAAGGTTTCGGACCGAGACATCGACTGTACTCTTTTAATTCTAAAATGCTGCCTGGCCTGCTGAATTCTTCCAGCATTTTTTGTATGTTAATCATTACTGACTGCCTGGGTAGAATGTTACAGGATAAACAAGCAAGAACAACTTATTTAATAGATCCGATGCAAGCATGCCCAACGTTCTGAATGTCATAAGTGAAAAACACACAGCGGAAATATACTGAATTGAAAAATGAGAATGCAAGGCGTAAACAGTGTATATATTGTCTCGAAACTGATATCTACAACTGGTTTTACATCAGCGTTAAACAGTTAGGCCGACAAGACAGTATTTAACTACATCTCCAGAAAGCTAAAATAATAAACACCACTACAATGATCAGGAAGAAATCAGCGTGTAGGCATTGGGTTTTTCTCCATAGAAATCTACACAATTATGAACCGAATGTACACGTTGTGTGGTATTAAGCATTTCTCCATGATAGGTCTATCTCATGCGAAGGAGAAGTTTAACGTTTACAGCAATTTCATGAAGACATTGCTAGGAGGTAGATGTCTCGAGCTGTGGGTGACACATGACCAACTCCCCTCCCGTGGAGCTTCACCATCCTCATTCCCAATATCCTTTGATCCCGACACAAGAAGTACTGCAGATGCTGAAATTTTCATGCGATAAACACAATGTGTTCGGAGAGCAGAGCAAGTCCGACAGCATCTGTGGTTGGGAATATGCAGTCGGCGGTCAGGCCGAGACCCTTCATCAGGACTGGAAGACCAGAGGGAAAGACTCGAAAAGGAAGATTTACAAACTCGCTTTCTCTCCATATTGGCAAATATAGTATGACGCAACAGGCTCGGATAGTCTAGATGCAGTGTCTATATGAAAGTATTCACCCCCTTGAAAGTTTTACTGTTTTATAACTGTGAATCTCAGTAGATATAATTTGGCTTCTTTGATACTGATCGACAGAAAAAAAAGACTCCTTCGTGTCAATGTTAAAACAGATCACTACAGTGATCTACATTAATTACAAATATAAACAAAAATAACTGATTGCATTAGTATTCACTCTAAATAATATGACACACCAAAGCATCACTGCTGTGGAGATTTTTTTTTAGCCAGAGAGTACTAAATCTGTGGAATTCTTTTCCACAGACTGCTGACGAGGTCAAGTTCGTGCGTATGTTTAATCCGGAAGTTGATCGTTCAGGGGATCAATGGAAATGCCGAGAAGTCAGGTGTATGGGGTTCATTTGGATCCAGGATCAGCCATGAATGGCTGATCAGACTGATCAGATCATGAATGGCGGAGCAAACTCGATAGGCTGAATGGCCTAATTCTGCTTCTATGTCTTCGGGTCTCATGGTGTCGCCAAGGAGTCACATAAGTAGTTGCATCGAGATCAAAGTGTGCAATCACGATGTTTCAATTAGTTGTAGTAAAAATACATCTGTATCTGGAAGCTGCAACTGCTGGTGAGTATCCTGGCAAAAACGACAGAATGAAGACAAAAGGATACTCCAAGCAATTCCGCGGAAAGGTCATTGAAAAGCACAAGTCATGAGATGGGTCGAAGAAAATTACTTGCCGAGTTACTGAGTATCACTTGTCAATGATCAAGATATGGAAAGAATATGGCATAGCTGTAAATCAGTCTAAAGCATGCCGTCCTCAAAAACTGTAACAAGGCGACTAGTGAGAGAGACCACCCTAGATACCTATAACAATTTGGAGGAATTACAAGCTTCAGTGGCTGTAACGGGGGAGACTGCGCATACAATAATTATTGCCTGGGTGCTTCGCCAGTCGCAGCTATATTGCAGAGTGGCAAAAAGAAACGCGCTGTTACAAAGAAAACTCACATTATGTCTTGGCTAGAGTATGGGAGAAGGCATGTGGGAGTCTATGAGTCTATGAAATGAGTTGGAAGAAGGATCCAACGTCTGGTGAAACACAAATTGAGCTTTTGGCCATCAGACTAAAGGCTACGTCTCGATAAACATCAAAGGTAATGTGTGGAAAGACCGGGAGACAGCTAATGTTGAGTATCAGGGAAGCAGAGAAAAGCCAGGGAACTACTGAACAGAGTTTTTGATTAGTGGAGAGTCAGCTACTGGTGTGATTCGGATGGGCAGGATTTACCTGCAGAGACAAGTAGTGTCGCCGGTAAAGGAGTCAGATTGGCAGAATGGGCAAGAAAGTGACAGCTGGAATGCAGCCTCTGGAGATGTGGTGTATGTACTTTGGAACGAACGATTAATGTGTAGAAAAGTTTCTAATTTAGGTGAAAATTCAGAAATAGAAGACGCATATGGACTTAAGATTTCTTTCCCTGAATTTCCCAATGACATCTTGCAGGTTAAATCGGTCATAATGAATATAAATGCAATGTTGGCATTCAATTCAAATGCACTTTGATGCGACAGAAGGTGTGACCGCCAAGTAGTCGTTTTAGCAAAAAATGAAGTATTCTTGACTGTTGAGAATGCTAACGGTTTCTGGGAGAAGGAAGGAGACTGGGATTGAGGAAACAACCGCACAGAAATAAATGCGGATAAGCTTGATCGTACGAATGGCTCAATTCTGCTCCTGCATCCAATGCATCTAATGTCACGATCACCTAAATTAACCATTGGGCATTCGCCACAACCATAATAACGTGCCCATCGGCGGTTTCCGAAATGTTGCGGTCATTAAGATGCCTTGTTCCCTCCTAACAAACAGACAGGGAAATAAAAATGAACAATGTCATGCAAGCTTCAGTAAGAAATAGACTTTCTGTAAATAGTGATTGGACCTTTTCTGAGATATTCCCAGTGTATGTAGGCATAGCAAAGTTGATAACTACTCACCTAACACAGATACAGTGGAAGTTAGGATCTCTGTGCAGGTGGATGTTCTCTGTTCATAGCGTGTTGAAAGACGTGCAGAAGTTGGAAAAATTTCTTCGCGGCGCTGCCTACTCACTTCAAGTATGGACCAGACCCGATCTGATTTCGGGGCGCTTTGTGTGAATTTAGACCGATTTCCTTGCGACGGCAATATTTTCGCAATGTGCGCTGCTTCCTCTCCGTTACCGAGAAGTAACGATGTTATAGGTCACTTGACTGATGAGCATTTCTGCTGGCTGGCCTATGGGAATTTTTTTCATTATTATCGAAAGGCCTGTGGCCGTGACGAAGATGGAGGTATGGGAAAAATACAACTAAAATATTTGGTAGGAGTTTGAGGTCGTGGGCTGTGGGTGACGAAGGTTCTGTTTCGTTGCTGAGTCTCTCTCGGACCCGAAACCAGTTTTATTCTCGCCACTGCTACGTTCTCCAATGAACGGCAATTCTGTAGTGTCAAGATGGAAAGCACTACGGCCACCTCTGGTAAGAACTTACGTATTTTATTAATTAATTAGTTGAGTAACTGACCTGAATGGATATTTCGCTGCGCAGGAGAACTGCTCTCTGAAATTGGATTGAGTTATTCCATAAATAAACGTGTTTATGCAGCAACTTAATATCAAAAGCATCTATCCAGAGTGTTTAAAAATGTATTCAGAATCACTGTAATCATTTGGATCCAGTCCGGCAATTGTGTAATAAAGGAATCCAGCAACACTCAACGACACAGGATGATGAAGCTTCCGGAGATGGTGAGAAGTAAGATCACAGACCTCCTCCTGCTCTCCATCTCCGGGTCACTGCGGTTCTCCGCCTTGCTCTGACCCCTCAGCCCCTTACGGACGCGACTAGTCACTAAAACGTGTCTGACTGTCAGAGCGTTGAACAGTAGTATTAACATGAACGGGAGCAATGGTGTTAGAACGGTAGAAAGCCAGCTATATCCCACCCAGCAGGGATCCACATAGTAGCCCAGCTTTGTAATAGAATCCCAGGGTATATTGTCAATCACCTTCGCAGGATGAAATATGAAGAAGTAGGGCACATTTTATAAAGAGAACAGAGCGCCGGTTGTTGTCAGAACCACAGTCGCAGTTTTACCAGTGCAATACTTTGCTTTCCGATCAAACGTAAAAACGACAGTGACCCAGACAGAGCAATCAGTGGCTGCCAGTCCCAGGGCAGCGATTGCACTGCATACGGGGGTGATGTCCAGGAAAATCCCGGGGAAGTAGTAATAACTGACCCGCCACAATATGGCGTCAAAACTGATAGTTAGTAGATCCACCGTTGCCATGGCCAACAGGTAGCGAGTGGTACAGGTGGAAAGGCCGCACTTTCCCCGGGACAGGACCACAATTGCCATTAAATTCACTGGGGGACAACAAAAAGTAAGAATTATTACTGTCTCGCCGCTCAATGGGACTCAGGGCAGAAATAGGCTGAAAATTCAGAACAATCAAACTTTGCAGACGACTCATTTCTGGAGGTTTAAAAGGTGTAAAGCGAGAGTCTCAGAAGCTTTACACGCGTGTATGTTGGGCGAACGGTAACTACATTCGGTACTGGGAGAGGATTCAGTGATTGGAATCACCAAGGCGCCTAAATGAAATCAATATAAATCTCCCGACACTTGGTTTTAGACTGGTGTGTAAATATCCGATACCTCAGCAACTTTCTCCGCGATGGTGATGGCCGCGATCCACTCACCTACCTTCTGACACTTTTCCCATAGAGCGATGTCACAGTCCCTCCACCTCTGTCCACGTAAGAAGTTCAAAGCAAATTCATTTCTTCCTTTTGCATGTCTTAACCTCCTCCTGACCCGTTTGTCACCCGCTCTCAGCGGCCCCGCTTAGTTCGTTTATTTTGAATTCTGCAACTACTCTCGGTGGGATTCATTCACACTGTTTAACGAAATTTCCAATTTTTGCTTTTAAAGCTTCTGACATACCCGCTGAACGTTTCAGACATTTTGTACCATCGTGCTTGAACCATCCAATTTCCAAAGGAAAGACAATATAGGTCCTTCAAAACATCTGCCTCGTTTAGGGATTGCTCCAAATTAATGCAGCAACATTCTAAATACTTTGATGGTTATTGCACCAGAGCGGAGCACCACCTGTCGCTTATCCTTTCTGACCGCTTAACGGACAATTCACTTCACGGATAATAGCGCATAGAAACAAAACCTGGTCCACTAAAGCGCACATAGATCCTCATCTGAATTTTCGAAACACCCGATGGGTCGGAGTCTAACTCAATGGTGATGTCTACTGCTCTGCCCTGAATCTCAGCGGGGTTCCGTTTCCTTCAAACTTTCAGAAATTTCTAAAAACACGGCGCAATACATATGAATTTGAACTTACATCAATGTTGCACAATTGATACGAAATAACACCAACTGGCCCGTAAAGGTGTCGAACGCACTGGATTACCGGAGTTTAATTTGTCAGCGCCTTTGCATTGATAAATCAAAACTGCGTGATACGAATCCAAAATAATAAATCCATCTCCGAGATATTCCACTCTGCATCTGTTTCAACTGACAGTTTATTTTCTGACGAGGCCACGGATTAATTTGCAAAAGATACAATGTCTGCACCGTACTTACTGATGCACCGGCATCAGAACGCTCATACAGTACTGCAAATGCTAATTCACCTCTGTTCTTACGAGGAACACTTATAACTGCAATGAGCATGTAATATATCTTTCTCACACGGAAAAATGTTTCAAGCATGTTGTGTGAGATTCAGCCTGTCTTTCAGCGGCCCGCGATCTCGCTGAAGAAACTCTGAGCTGATGGATCTCCACGGTCATTCATTTATACTCGCTCCAGCACGCTGAATATTCAAAACTACACAAGGCTGACGTATCTTCCAACAGCTGAGATAAAAAATAAACATGATGTAATTCAAGTAAAATACCAATTGTGATGAGGTATGGATAGCTTGATACGAAATTGAAAAAAAATCTGAAAGGTGAAGAAATGACGATTGGAGAAGTCAGTGAATGTTGTTGTGAAACATTCTCAAGTTCACCTCTCGGTTTCATGATTGTTATTGTTGATCTTTTCCATCCCTAGAATCCATCGACGCATCACAGACCAATGATACGGTATGATTGGGCTGCTTTGTTTCACTCTGGGAATTATTTCCTTTATGAATGTTGCTTATAGAATTATATAAATAAATATGTTGCTGGAGCACAACACACACAAAATGGCGGTGGAACACAACAGGTCAGGAACCTTCTGTGAAAATGAATAAACAGTCGACGTTTCTGAATGAGTTCTTTCATCACACTTATCAGTGCACCGCTCCGTGCCGATTGTGATACTCGTAGCGATGAGCGGCCCTCGGCTTATTGGAGAAAGTCTCATTACTCTGTTTCCATTGTGGAACTCGTTCTAATGCGCGGCCCTCGATTAACTCCAGAAAGTATCACCTCTGTCTTCAAATTCATCTTTGCAAAGTGAATCACTTCGTACCTTTCTGTGTTTAACTCCATCTGTAACTTCTCAGCGCTTTTCTGCGTCCTGTCACTGTCCTGTTGGTAATCGGTGGCAACCTTCTCTACTCTCCATAATTGCACCGGCACTCATATCACTGTAAATACAATTAACCACCCTTCCACCTCCTCATCCAAATCATTCATAAAAACACAAAAAGCCATGGGTCTCAGAACGGATTTCCGCAGGACTCCACTGGTCACCGACATCCAGGGAGAAAACGCTCCATCCACAACTATCCATTGCCTTCTGGGAGCGTCAGTTGTGAATCCATCAGGCAACTTTCTCTGGATACCAAACCTTCTGACATTATAAATGGTCCTATCACGGCTAACTTTAACGCCTTGTATCCACATCACCGTCAATTACCTGAGACATAAATCTGAGAGGATCATCTCATCTCGATCCAGAGCATCCCATTGACAACATGCTTTCTGGAACTCAGCTACTAGACTGCATTGACTATCTCCAAGGGGTTTGAGTTTGTTAACATGATACTAACCCAACTTGTTTGGAGCGGTCTGGATTGGATATACTGATGGACTTGCATTGTCAGCGACATCAAATGTCCCTTCAAATCGCAAAGATGTAAGGGGGCTCGGCTGATGTAGAGAGATCATAACCTCTGTCCCATTTCCGAATCCCGCAGTCTTGTTCGCACCTGGAAATAAGCTTTGCTTTGCTATTTCTTCCGTCACACGTTATGGGCGGCAACATAATGGGCCTCCTTAATAGAGTCAATTAATTGCTGCTTGCATTTGTCCATTCCAATGCCATCATACTCGGTCTGTGATAAATCTAGCCCAAACAGGGATTGTAACCCTTTCATTTTAGATAACATTGTCTTTAAAGTTTTGTTCATCCGTTCAGCAATTGTACTCTATTGTGCCGATAAGGGATACCAACCTTATCTCAGACGGTTTCATATGTGGGTGTAGCGGGGACCGTGATTGATTCTAGAGTGCTTTGCAATCCCCAACGGATAGAAACTCTGTCCAACACAATCCTGGTTGTACCGTCAGCGATTTTCAATATCTAGTTGGGAAGGCATCAATCCACTTGGTGAACGCATCCGCTATCTCGAAAATATATTTCAGTCCTGCAGAGGATGGAGGTGAAGATTCACAGAATTAACCTGGAAGTTAACACATGGTCCTTCTACAGAGTGTGTCTTAAAACTACTTTTCCACCCGATTTATCTGGGTTCTCACTGGATGCAAATCGAACAATTCCTAGAATAATGTACATCTCCTCGCAGTTTTGGACACCAACACAGATTCTTCAACTGTTCCAGAGTTCTATCTGCGCCTTGATGCCCATAATGGTCATGGTGACAATACATCGTCTGGTCGTCTTTCACAACTCGGCACCTCAAATTTACCGCTATCAAGCATGAACCAATTCCGTGCCTGTAACGCTCGATATTTCCCAAAGTCTTCAGAATTGTCTCCTTGTACCTTTGCTTACTCGTGATCCTGTTGCTGTGTCATGACTTAGTCTATATGTGTACAGTTTGCTGATTTCTCTGTCATCCTTACCTCTACATCTGGATTCTATTTCACCACCCAGCTTGATTCTAGCTTGGCTAATTCACCAGCCTTCCTGCTCCCTTCCGGGGATGTCTTTAAGTGAACCTCCACCTTTTTAATCCATCAGTGTTTTCTCTTGCCTTCTCAAATATTTACTTCAACAAGGGAGTTTATGGCAAACGTTTGCCGTCTGTTGAGATATAACTGGGAGATTCAGTCAAAGCACACGAGTATGCAGTGAATGTAGGGAGATGGGTCATGTACAGTAATCAGTTTAGTCTCATTCGGTATCGCATTCAAAGCAGAAGTAGTGAGTCAGAGAGCTTGTTCCTGTGCTCCAGTGTTTCATGATGCTAGCTTGTCCAGGTGATGTGTACACATTGCAATATCTGTCTATTAATCGTCTCCCGTGCATTCTCCTCCATTCATCTCGTTCTTATGCACTGATGGGTGTAATGTAGGACACGGTGCTTGCAACACAGGAACAAGCTCCTCCACCCACCATGTCCATGACGAGAGGAATTTTCCCGGCTGTGCTGTGACGTTGCTGTGACGCCAAATTCTCCGGAGTTCATCAGTCAACCACTGCTGCAACGTGGAACTTCAGTTTATTCCAAATGTGAAACTTGAGCTTCCCTCGCATTCTTACTCCCAATTCCTCTCAGTGCTGGACAGAGCAAAGTACTGACAATTTTAAAACTGAAATAATTCAACAACTGTCCTCACAGATTTGTCGGAATCTGTCATTAGGAAATCGAAATGAATACTTTATGATTCATGAGTGGGACATAACTCAAATCCATACATGGTCTGCTGCACATTCAAATATATGTGACAGAATCGGTAAACACAAGAGTGCAGAGATACACGGTGAAGGGAGCAATTTCAAATTGCTGAGGGAAATGTATTCATATAAATATTGAAAGAACATGAAACGCACTGCCTCGGTGCGTCTTCTTTCGATCAATTTGTGAATTTAATTAGACTGCAATTTATGTAAATTAATAAAAATATTTATTTTGTTTATTTTCATTCAACATTTCAGAAGTTGTGTTGCCAAACTACAGAAGTTTACTGATCAGTTACTGCTCAATTGGCTGTAAGTGCAATGAAAGACTGGAAGTGAACCCAAGTGCAAGTCACGGGCACGGAGATCCCATTAACAGACGTGTGTTTAGTGATGGTTGCAAGGAAGACCGCAGAACGACGATTAAATGCTTACGTGGACGTGAACTTTGAACAACAAACCGGAGGAACCTGGACTCGGAGCTTGGTCATTGGACTTGGACACGGACTCGGAGTCTGAACTTGGACTCAAACACAGAGCCAAGACCTGAATCCAGACACGGGCCCTGGACACGGAGCTTGGACTCGGACTTGGACACGGACTAAACTAAACAACGACAGATGATTCATATCTTGACTCGGAGTAGCAGCAAACAGCCGGCAAAACTCAGCTGGATATGAAAAGGACAGAATTCCCGAAGCAACTTAGGGTCCGCTATTCTCGGCGGCCCGGAACGTGCATTGCCGCGTTGGCTGAGGTGACGGTCCAGCAGCCGAGTAGATGTAAGCCGTGGTTTTATCCTGCCGGTTCGAATGAGAATCAGGTGCCTTAATCAAGGATTCCGGTGTAATACGGGGAAAAGGAAATTAAACGAAATGAGGAGTCAACTGACCGGACCGTGCCACAAAGAGCATGCAGAACTATGTCGGGCTGAATGCACCGTTTGCCAGTTAACTCTGTGACGCTCCATACAAATGTCATCATTCATAGCTCACGATGGATGGCACAATTTTAACATAACCATCTCCAGACTCCAGACTCTTGTTCTAAAAATAGCTCAGGGAATACAGAATCTATTTTAAGACTATTTACCAGATCAGAGGAACAGCGGATAAAAATGAGAAAAAAATTCACCCGCGCATACTGAATCAGAGTCTCACAAGACGGTGACAACACACTTTCACTCTGTAGCAGAGACCGACATGTACGGAATGAAACCCACACTCTCACACTGTAACAGTGACTGGCATGTACATAAAAAAATACATATACTCACACCAGAGAGAGACACCTTCAGAACCCCACACTCTCAGTCTGTACCAGTGACATGTACAAAATGAATCCCACACTCTCACAGTGCACTGAGGCCGTTGAGTACAAAATGAACCACTTCTCCTCACACTATACCCGCGGCAAGCCGGTCGAGACTGAACAACACACTCGAATGAATGTCTCCAGTTTGTTGATTGTCTCTTCCCTGCTGTCGTTCTCTATCACTAATCCGCAATTTATGTGGATTTCATATCAATCCTCTCTTCATTTTCAGCTTGAAACCTACTGCATCCTGAATCTTTTTCTGTCCAGCAGACTGAAATATTTGTCTGTGTTCTCCCAACTCACTATTTTATTCCTCTCGTTCTGCTATGAATGTCTCTTGTTTCTGCATTATGGTCCTGCAACAGTTTCAATGTCACTTCAGTTTTTATTCTCTATCGCTCATTCAATATGCAGACTCTGTACAACGCGTCCAGTCATGGAAGAGAAAGGCATGAACAGGGCCGTCGGTGAATAATGTAATACAGTTACTGGGATACGGAGAGAGAGAGAGAGAGAGAGAGAGAGAGAGAGAGAGAGAGAGAGAGAGAGAGAGAGAGAGAGAGAGAGAGAGAGAGAGAGAGAGAGAGAGAGAGAGAGAGAGAGAGAGAGAGAGAGAGAGAGAGAGAGAGAGAGAGAGAGAGAGAGAGAGAGATGCTTCTACACAGACACACGCACACAGATACACATACAGACACTACAGGTGTGGGGAAGATAGATTAAGAGATGGAGGGAACCGCCACAGCTTGGACTTCAAAGTATCAAAATTAAATATCATACGCGGGATGCTGATCTAAATGAAGCAAGCATTAATGTCGTCTAGGGCTGATGGAGAACTGGACAGAGTGTCTGTGCACACAGCGGGTATGTTTTATCTCTGGTGGTACATTGTTCGGCGGGGTGGGGTGGGTTTGTTGCCGGAGTGGTGACGCCAGTTTCTCAGTAGTTAATCCATCAAATGTGAAACGCGACTTCACTCACAAACTCTCTCAGAACCACACAGAGCAAGACTGTTATTATTTAATCAGTGAACACGGATGACGCGATACAGGGCAGTATGAAGCTGTCATCAGAAATTTGAAATGAACATTATATTACTTATCATTGCGACATTACTCGAATAAACTCACGCCCTGATTCACATTAAGGAAAGAATGAAAGAACCGGCAAACATAAGAGAGCAGAGATACACGGTGAAGGCAGCCATTTGGTGTTGTTGAGAGAAACGTATTCATATCAATGCTGCTGGAACATGAAACGTGCTACCTTTGTGAGTTTTATTTTTATTGGATACAGAATGAAACCCACACTCTCACACTGTAACAGAGACCGACAGATACAGAATGAAACCCACACTCTCACAGTGTAGCTGAGACCGACAGATACAGAATGAAACCCGCACTCTCACACTGTAACAGAGACTGACAGATACAGAATGAAACCCATACTCGCACACTGTAGCAGAGACTGACAGATACAGAATGAAACCCACACTCTCACACTGTAACAGAGACTGACAGAAGTAGAATGAAACCCACACTCTCACACTGTAACAGAGACTGACAGATAGAGAATGAAACCCACACTCTCACACTGTAGCAGAGACTGACAGATACAGAATGAAACCCACACTCTCACACTGTAACAGAGACTGACAGATACAGAATGAAACCCACATTCTCACACTGTAACAGAGACTGACAGATACAGAATGAAACCCACACTCTCACACTGTAACAGAGACTGACAGATGCAGAATGAAACCCACACTCGCACGTAGCAAAGAAGAAATGAATAAAATGAAATACACACTGTCACTCTGAACCAGGGAGTGAGAACTGAAGATCCCCTCACTCTCAGTCTGTATCAGGAAATGATATCTAAAAAACTGAACACCCCCCCCACCACACACACTCACCTTGCTCAGGGGACTGGTGGGTACAGAATGAACCGCCCCTCTTCACACTATGCCGGCGTCAAGCAGGTGGAGAATGAAGCACACACTCTCATATTATCTGATTAATGTCTCCCGTTTGTTGATTGTTTCTGCACGGCAGTCGTTGTCTGACACTAATTCTGCATTTCATGTAAACTGCATATCAACCCTGTCTTCATTTTCAACTTGAAACCTTCTGCAAGCTGACTGCTTTTCTGTCTGGCAGACTGGGCGGACTATTCTCCGTTCTCCCCGTTTACTCTCTTTGTTGTTTCATATTCTGCTATGTATATTTCTCGAATCTACAACATCGTCCTTCAACTGTTTCGTCACTTTTATTTTTTTGTATCCCTTAATCGTCATGCCTACTCAACCGCTAAGTACATTGTTTAACGCGGTCGGAGCGGGAAGAGAAAAGCATGGACAGGGAAATCGGCTTTTATTAGTGTGTGTGTGTGTATGAGTGAGAGAGAGAGAGAGAAGGATTCAACAGCGTGATACTGAATACATTATAAGATTCTCTCTCTCTCACACACACACACACAAGAACAAACACACCCACACACACACACACACACACACACACACACACACACACACACACACACACACACACACACACACACACACACACACACACACACACACACACACACACACACACACACACACACACACACACACACACACCCGCGCGCGCGCTCAGATCCTACAGAGTTGGGGAACATAGTTTAAGAGATGGAGGGATCCGTGGACAGCCCTGAGCATGCAGGTATCGGAAATAATTCTTGTACGGGAGAAGCTGATCAAAATGACGTGAATATCTCTGTCCTCCGGGTCTGATGGAGAACTGGACAGGGGGACTCTGTACACAGCGCCTATGTTTTATATCTGATGACACAGAGTGTGACGGGATGGGGTGGGTTTCGTGCCTGAGCGGCCAAAGTAGAGCTGCTGAATGAAAAAAAAAAATCCTTTCAGGGTTTCCATGTGTCCCTGGATCCAGAGAACACTGAAGGGAAACCGGAACTCTCTGTAGATGAAACAGCAGGTGGACAGTGAAAATTGCTGAACATTCTGGAAGCATCGATTCCGGAATGCTTGTGGAAAGAGAACCACAGTGAAAGTTTCAGCTTGGAAAATGGGAACAGTCGTGACCGCTGCCAATACAACTGTGGAAAGTTGTAAATGAAGCCGCTCATTGCTCATTTACTGTTCTTATTTACACATTTTGGTCGAATTACACAGAGGGATATGACTGAGGCAATGCCAATTGATAGAGGACGTGTTCCTGTTACATTTCTACATCATTTGCACCTGAGACACTGCCGGTGATGTAATTTGTTTGTTCGATAACAATGGTCAGATGTGGGACCTTGTCACTGGAGATAGATCTCCTGTATAAATCAGAGCCTGTTTCAGTATGTCAGCCCAGAGTGTCTTGCCGAGCTGTGGAGTTCAGCGCAATAGCATTCACAGCGTCACTCAAATGGGATATCCAGTAGTCTGGCGGATAGAAGAGGTTTACTACACTGTTATTTCAGCCGTTGGAATTCCCGGTAAGCCGCTGTCACACTGCAAACGGCAGAAACGGAGTTAATTCCGATGTTCTGAAGCGTTTCTCTCGCTACTTGTTTCCACAGCCAACTGTCCAGTCCCCGCTTTCAGTCATGGGCGCAAGCCGCTGACAATATTAATTCCATTGCTTTCGTAGCAGTCAGCGCTCCATATTTTGTATGCCTTTGATTGAAATCCTCTCCGCTGCCCCGATGCCATGGAATAATGGTGAATTGAAATATCTGCACAAGAGGACACGGGCTGTACTGCATCTGTGAGGACCAGCCATCCTTCTGTGGTTCTGTCCATAGAAATTGTGTGTGAATTGTGTGACTGAATACTGGAACAACGCGAAAGGTTCATTTATTAGAAATGTGTTCATTTAGAAATGTGAGCAGATGGAACTGCAGATGCGGATTTCAGTTGTTCCTGTGCTCCTCCGGGCCAGTGATGCGGTTATTTAATGCCCATCCTTCACAGCGGCCGAGGAAGCCTTTAAGCTGCTCTCCCCCCACGGGTTTTGATAATTTTACCCAGATTTTACAAATTTACAAAGCTCGTGGCAAGTTCCCTGTCACGCCGATAATGCACACTGTCAGCGGGTTCATATGTTCTGCGTCCGGTGTTGAGGCAGAAAAAAAAAAATCACAAGATCTAATCTGAGTCTATCACGCTGCTGCTCAATTTCCTGAATTCGTCAGTAATTCCCTGCTTCCTTCCCTCTCTCTTGCAGTTAACCTGGTGGCCATTGTCATCCTGTCCCGAGGAAAGTGCGGTCCCTCCAAATGTATCACTCGCCACCTGCTGGAATGGCAGCGGCCGATCTCATGTCGTTATCTCTGAACCCCTGCTGAAGTGGACTGTTATGATATGTTTCAGATTTTCTGTCTTCCGTATGTCTCCCGTTTGCAGGGTCGTTTCTTGCCTGCTTGAAGCCAGCACCAGGGTCTCTGTCTGGCTGACAGTCGCGTTCACCTGTGACAGATTTGTGGCCATTTGTGGTGAAAAGCTGAAAATAAAATATTGCACCGAAAGAACGGCGACTGTGGTTATCGGGGCAGTGAGTGTTCTGGGCTGTTTAGAAAGTATCCTTTTCTACTTTAAATTCGAGCCTACGATGATAATTAATGGAGTTTTTCTATGGCTGTTTGATCAAAAAGAGCTTTTCGGCATCCCACGCGTGGGGCGCATTTGAGATGATTCATCGTATTTTCATGCCTGGTCTCCCGTTGATTCGGATTTGATTGTTCAATGTTCTGACCGTTAGACGGATTTTTTTTCGCCAATGAAGTCCGGATGGGGCTCCGGGGTCGCAGCAACGGAAAGAATGACAGGGACCCAGAGACGGAGAA
Organism: Hemitrygon akajei; assembly: GCF_048418815.1. Taxonomy (NCBI): domain Eukaryota; kingdom Metazoa; phylum Chordata; class Chondrichthyes; order Myliobatiformes; family Dasyatidae; genus Hemitrygon; species Hemitrygon akajei. Next base: position 196,246 of record NW_027332032.1, read on the forward strand.
CCGAAGGAAATCGGTCGTCTAACTGTTGAGTATAACCGGGAGTTTCATATTTCTGTGGTTAACACGGGTGGTAATTGATATCTACCAGTGGATTACAAAAACCCTCGCTACTCGGCCGTAGATCCGATTTATATCGCAGAGTCCACGGCGGTGATGCTGCAGGTCCTCAGCTCCTGCACCAACACATGTATTTACGCCGTCACTCAGAGCAAGTTCAGAGAGGAGCTGAAGAACGCGATGAAATATCCGCTGAAAATGTTAACTAATTATGTTAAATCATAGAGCGACTAGTTTGTTTCTACAGTGGACATAAATCAAACACCATGTTCCCTCCATAAGTTATCGGCTTGCCGATATGTAGAACAACGGCGAACAACTGAGCGCTCTGAAATACGCTTGTATTTAATGGTGATACTTTTCACTCGCTGTCTACCATGTACAGGTAAAATTTGGACTTTATCAGATTCCTCTTAAATGTCTGAAGCTCGCTCGTCTATATTTCTATCGAACTTGGGAACGGTGAGGTGCCATTTTCTTCGTTGCATCTCATTTTTTCCATTTAGTGATGTTCGCAGCGTTTTACTCATGATTTGTCCCGTCAGTATGTAGCCGCCCCAGTTTCTCTACCCTCCACCCTCCCCGCTGTTCCTCATTCTTCCATTTAGTGAGACTCACGGTGTTTTACACCCAATCCCTCTCCCGAAGCCCTCGATTCCACCATAACCTCCCCCACTTATTTCCGCTCCCCTCGCCGGTACACTAGTTTAGATTGGGGCATTTCATGGTGAGGGAGACATGATCGGACTGCAACACAGCGGGGTCATATGAGTTTTTGTTTTCTTTTTCAACTCCGTCTCCATCTCCGGACTACTCCCTATTTGTCCCTGCATATTTCCGACTTTATATCCGTTCACGTACCAAGGCCTCGTGACATCCTGTTTTCTTTCTTCTCCTTTTATTCTCTGTTTCTCTCTGTGCACTCGTCCGGTCCGTACTGAATAAAATAAATCGCATTGCAGTTATGTAGTGAATATATTTACACCGATAATAAACGTACGATGAACTGTAATAAAATTCCAAAGCCACGGGGAAAAGTTGCTTTACAGAGTTACATTAAATGATGCGGTACCGCTTTCTGACGGAACATTCCTCACTTTGTTGCATTTCCATATCCATCTCACTGATACCCCGTCCTGCAACTGATCAACGTTATACAACACCGGTATATCTCTTTCAGTTTGAGTGGCTTACCGACTACAACGTAACTGTCCGGCAAGATTAAATGACAAGACAATCACAGTCTAGAGATGGTAAAGACCTGCGGTTAATTTCGTTGTGTGAATGCATCACATGTCCTCCTGATGCTTACTGCTGTCTGGGTCCAATCACAAACAAGAAGAATCTGCAGATGCTGGAAATCAAAGTAATACACATAAGATCCTGGAGGAACTCAACCTGCCATGCAGCATCTATCCAGAAGAGACTTTTCGGGCCTCCACCCTTCAGCAAGGTGATCCAATGCAATAGGATTGGACTTTTCTACCGTAACTGCTGTGTCGGTGACCAGACTTGCCTCTTCCAACTGGTGTAATTTTACAGAATAATGTTCAATGGGTAGGCTGAGGCTCCCATGTCGTTGAGTTAAAATGCCACGAGCAAACCCTTGTTGTTCATTCACAAATAATTGGAAATGAGCTGGATAGTCGGATATGCCCAAAGCAGGGGCGGTTGACAAAGAGGTGTTAAGAGCATCACAGGCTGTGTTCATTTCCCGACTCCACTGCATTTCGGCAGATATGGTCAGTAATGAGGCTTGTTGAAGAGGAGCCTGAATCATTCGATATTCAGGAATCCATTGTCTACAGTAATTGACCATTCCCATAACGGAAAGCATTTCATTACGGGTCTGGGGAGGTGGTTCGTTAATAAAAGCTGCAATTTGTTCTTTTGCAAGTTGCTCAGTTCCTTGAGAAAGCATGTGTTCTAAATACTGTGGAGTGGCCTGTAGTTTATTGAGGGTTACCCTGTGTCCACTTTTAGGCAGGTTTCTCAACAAAGCAACAATGCGTTTTTTTTTCATAATTAACTAGGATGGGAGATGCAACAAGCAGATAATCAAACTTTGTAAAATTCTACTTACCCTGGAAACCGGAAGGTGCATAAATCTAGTATGACTGCGGCGGTATAAACCGAGAGGCTCTCAGTTTACCCATAATACAACCTCGTCTAAGTTCACAGTCCACTGTCACTGTCAGTAAAAATAAACAATTACTGACTATCCTTATGTAATAAGACCGGAACAGGGTCTACAACAGAATAACATTCAGATGTGACAGGAATACTGGAGTGGATGACGTTAGTATCGGCTACGACGGAAGGTATAGATATATTTGTTAGTAGCCCTTAAGTATTGTAACAAAAAACAAGTCACTCATGATCACAACTTGGTTTCGGAATTGGTAAAACAGGAGATCTACAGGGACTGCAGATTGGTAGCAGCACTTCATGATCTCAACGTGCTTCATGCCTTCCACCGCCTCGGGTGACAAATTATATTGCCGTACACAGGTTAGAACAGCATTGGTCTTCGTGTGGTGGGGCGCAATGTACACGTTTCACATTTTTTTAATGCATTGCCCACGGAGAGGGAGGTGCTTGCGAAACCAACCAGCTTACGACATACTCGGTCATACCGGGGGTAGGGGTGGGAACCAGGTCAAACTATGTTTTAATGATGAAGAGGGAAATATTATACGTCCAGCCTGAGTGGAATGAAGTTGTCCAACAACATTAGTATTCGGTAGAGTTATGCACTGATTGCGGTTGAACTCCTGTGAAGTCTGAAGCACGAGTTCGAGTAGTTCGGGAGTTGCAGGGTGCTTGATGGGACAAGAAGGGTTAAGGTTGGCAATTTAAATCGCTCATTCTGGTGTTCACTCAAAACAAATTCTGCCACTATTCCCTCTGGATAAGTTCAACAAGTAAGTATACTCGGAGAGCACAGGGCCACTCAAGAACAAAGAGTGAGTCTATGGCTGCTGCCAGAGTTAGCATGTGATGTACAAAATAATTCATTTGCATTCATTGGAGTTCACTAAGGAGAATGACATGGAGGAAAGCGAGACCAGCGAGGTGATATGGTGATATTTTCAGACGTACAGATACTCAGGAGGTGGTGGTGTTGTGCATTACGGTGTGCAAATCCGTTGAGGGATTCAGTCCACTGGGGACACAGGCCACATTCAAGGCAAACATGCATTGTAAATTGTTATCATGGTCAGCACACAGACACTGCGCAGAGGCGGCTGTTCCTGTGCAGTACTGCTCACAGTTTATTGGCCAATGAATTGAGGCCCAGTGGGAAAAGCATCAATGGGGTCTGTGACTGTGGTTCTTGACTGGGACACAGTGCCTGCAGGGTTGGGGGGAACAAGCAATCAGGATACTCGAAGAGGAACTGGGAACGTTATTTATTAAAATAAACCTGTCGAGCTGTCGGAAGAAAGTGGGGGTAAGGGACGGTAGAAATGTTGTAGCAGGAGCTAGTATGGGTTTGATGGGTTAGATAATCTACCCATCCACAGTGATCCCATGGCTACTAATAACATCAAACACTTACTCCGATGTCCAGGAGAATTGTAATCTATCTGGGCCTACAAGATCAGTTTATGTCATAAGGGCACACCTATGTAAGTGTACTTACAATGTATTCCAAGCGTACCCAGCTGCCAGAGGATGCACCAGCCAGTAAAGGCACAGACCAGTACAAGTCTCCAATACAAGTTTGGAATTGTTTTCAAAATATAACACTGAATACATATATCTGGACGATCCCACTTTTTCACTGTAACTGTGATAAAACAAACAAAAAAAACGTCATCAGCGTTGTGTTCTAGTGGCACAAGCCTTTGCAACAGCATGCACGGTGTGGTAAGAACACAGACCTCTAAAAGAGCTGGCACCAGACCGAAGACAGACATCTCTGCAATAGTCGGCACCGTTCTGTAAGGCCACAGATCTTTACAACAGCTGGCCCCGCACTGCAAGGTAGACATGTTTACAACAAATGACAATGTACTGTAAGGATAGAGATCTTTACGACAGCTGGCCCCGCACTGCAAGTTACACATCTTTATAACAAATGGCAACGTACTGTAAGGATAGAGATTTTTACGACAGCGCATCGTACTGTAAGAGTAGAGATCTTTACTACAACTAGCACCATGTCCCAACTGCAGAGACCTCGGCAAGATCTAGCACTGGACTCTAAGGGCAGAGATCTTTATAACTGTTGGCAGCATGTTCTGAGGAGACAGTCCTTTACAGCAGCTAGACAGAAAATGCCCTGCACAGCCGCGGATAAAGTGGATGTGCTGAGGATGTTTCTAGTGGTGATGTGTCCACAACTAAAGGGGACAGCCTCAAAATTGAGGGGCGAACTTTTACAAAGGACGTAAGGAGGTTTTTTTTTTTCTTTATCCAGAGAGTCGAGAATGTGAGAGACAAGTGTAGAGGTCAAGTCCGTAGGTAAATTTAAGGCACCGTAACATTATAAGTACAAATCCACGTTCTTTTCCCTCCACCTCTGCGTTTTCTAAACTTATGAAAACCTGTTACTGTCATCTTCCATTCTATTCCCGCTCTGAATCTGGGCTCTGTAATGTATTCATCGCATTTGAATGCACATTTCAAACCATCAAATATCTCAATTGAATTTTGCCTCCGCCTTTCTTCATTTTTCGATCTGGTGCTCTCGTTCCTAGCCCATGGGAAAATTAGTTTAAACCCTCGACAAGCACTATCTAACCCTCCGGCCAGGGTATTAGTTCCCCGGACAAACAAGCTGGACGAACTCAGCAGGTCGGGCAGCATCCGTTGAAACCAGCAGTTACCATTTCGGGCCGAGACCTTTCGTCAGGGGCCCGATAAAGAAGGTGGGGGGAGGGTGGGAAGGAGAAGGCTAGGAGGTGCCAGCTGAAAAACTAATCAGAGGAAAGATCAAGGTGTGCGGGGGGGGGGGGGGGGCAGACTGGAGAGGTGAAGAAGGAATATAAGGGAAATCATTATGGGTGGTAGAAGTAGGCAGAATCATGAGAGAGGTGATAGGCAGCTGGAAGAGGAGGCAGAGTGGAAGTGGAATGGGGCAATGGAGAGGGAGGGAATTACGGGAAGTTAGATAATTCGATGTTCATAACAAGGGAAGTCTGGAGACTACCCAGACGGTATATGAGGTGTTGCTCCTCCAACCTGAGTTTAACCTCATCATGGCAGTAGAGGATGCCAAGTATGAACTTATCCGAATTGGAATGTGAAGCAGATTTGAAGTAGGTGGCAACCGGCAGGTCCTGTCTGTTGTGGCGGACGGAGGGGAGGTGCTCGACGAAGCGGTCCCCCAATCTGCGGCGGGTCTCGCCGATGTAGAGGAGGCTGCACCGGGAGCACTGGATGCAATAGATGACCCCAGCAGACTCACAAGTAAAGAGTTGGCTCAGCTGGAAGGACTGTTTGGGGCCCTGAATGGTGATAAGAGAGATGGTGTAGGGACAGGCGCAGCACTTACGCTTACAGAGATAAGAACCTGCTGAGTTCATCCAGCGTGTTTGTACGTGTTGACTTGACCACAGCATCTGCAGTGAACTTTGTGTTTACCATCAGTCCCCCTCCAGTTCCAATGCAATCCCTCCCTCTTGTACGGATCACCCATTCCCCGGAAAAACATTCCAATGGCCCAAGGAGTTGAAACCCTGCAGCCTGCACCATCATCCCTCAGACACTCGTTCATAGCATTCCGACTTGCGCCTGCTGGATTCGGCAGAAGTAATCCGGAGATAAGTACGTTGGAGATCCTTCTGTTCAGTCAAATTCCCAACTCTAATTACTCACTGCGTGAAGCTCTTCCTCATTTTGCCTGTGCCATTCATGCCAACACACTTCACAAGCTCTGACTGTTCAGCCTTCATCTTGAAAATATCCCTGAGCCACTCCGATACATCCTGGCACCTTGCGTCCCGGAAACAGCACACCAACCTTGTGTGCTACTTTCAAATATCTTACTATCTTTCCTTTCGGTTCGTCCTGACGAAGGGTCTCGGCCCGAATGGTCGACAGTGCTTCTCCTATAGATGCTGTCTGGCCTGCTGTGTTTCACCAGCATTTTGTGCGCGTTGTTGTTTGAATTTCCAGCATCTTCTGATTTCCTCGTGTTTGCTTGCCTTATTCATTTGCTGTCATAGAGTCTCCTGGCTGTCCCCCTAACTATCGAGTCGCATATCAATACAATACTGTCTGACCTTACCCTAATCTACAGCGCCCCAGAGCCGGCTCCATTGCTACGGCTACTGCTGAGCCCTGATGGGTCATCAACCCCACCCTGTTGTATCCAAATCGGTATACTTGTTGCTGAAGGGATTAGCCATAGGAAAACCGCCAATAATGTTTAGTCATATTTTGAACTTAAATAAATTCGTAGAGTTGGGTACAGACAAAAGTCATCGATAGTGTCATCTCACTCGGGCTGTTGCCTGAGAATCTGGCTTAAAATTTGCTGTGCTCTGACACCGGAGGTCTCGGACAGCAGGTCACAGGCCAAATTTTGAATACTAGGAGTAAAAAGTGACTACACTGCCTTCCTTCCATTGATCCAACGCGAGCTCGATGCTACGTTCATTGGCAGCTAGATACCGTCCTTTGTGTGCACAGGTGACAGAAGGAGGAAAGAGGCGATGGGTGACAGGGAAATTGCAGTGTTCAGTGTCAGAGCCATATCCGTGGTAGTTATGTCCTTCTGAGTCTGAGTCCCTGTTCACGTTCAGAATGGACCTTTGCCCTTGGATGTGGAGCAGCAAGAGCCGGTCCAAGATTCCAGGAACAACTCTGACTGACGCCTGGACCAGGTGACTTTCTCCACTGTGGCTGGGTGGGACTGGTGTACTGGGAATGCGATTTCACTCAGAGTGGGTTGTTCTGCCATTCCGCCACTTGTGTGGAAAGGAGCTCTCCGTGGAACGACAATCATACCAGATTTCTGGTCAATCCGGTAGGAATAGTAAGTTTGTTGTGGAGAGTCCTGTGGGATTATGTTACAATTGAAACAGATGTTTAGATCTCCCACACCGTATGTACAACTCACAACAACTCGCTGCCTTTCTCATCGTAGGGTCCTTTTGCCGACAATCAAGGGAGCTCGCAGGTTCTGCCTACTCGCAATGAACTATGACAGAATTCAGCCATCTTGCAAACACCGTCTGTACAGGGCAATAGACTGAGGCTGAATTACACTCTCCTCAGACGGTGATCAATCCGAATTAATATTCTGATAGGATATGAATTAATATTCGAGTATTATTCGCCCTGTGGAAATTAGTTTTTCTTGGAGGGGAGGAGGGTATTTTTGATGTTTGAAATTTAAAAAGTCATAAAAGGTACAGAGGAGATTTACCAGGATGCTGCCTGGTTTAGAGAGTATGGATTATGATCAGAGATTAAGGGAGCTAGGGCTTTACTCTTTGCAGAAATGGAGGATGAGTGGAGACATTATCATTGGTGTCCAAGATATTAAGAGGAATAGGCAGAGTGGACAGCCAGCGCCTCTTCCCCAGGACACCACTGCTCAGTACAAGAGGACATGGCTTTAAGGTAAGGGGAGGGAAGCTCAGGGGGATATTAGAGGAAGGTTTTTCACTCAGAGAGGGTTGGTGCGTGGAATGCACAGCCTGAGTTAGTGGTGGAGGCAGATACACTAGTGAACTTTAAGAGACTACTAGACAGGTATATGGAGGAAGTTAAGGTGGGGGGGGGGGGTTATATGGGAGTCAGGGTTTGAGGGTCGGCACAACATTTTGCGCCGAAGGGCCTGTAATGTGCTTTACTATTCTATGTTCTGTGTTCTATAAGATAACATATAGATGTAAAACGAGAAACGTTCCCCTTGAAATCTGGAGGGTACATGACAATGCACAAGTGCAGCCAAAATGCAGACAAAATGTCTACGTAAGGCCAGGAGATCCATATCAAATGGTGGAATGTGAAATGCAATGGTGGACCAGAGGGATCCCGGAAAGCACATGGACAGATCTCTGAAGGTAAGGGCCCAGTTCGGTAGGAAATTTAGCAGACGAATGGAGATCTGATTCTGTTGACTGACGGTACTGAATGCCAGAACAGGTAGCTCTGCTGGATCTATAGATACACTTGCTTGCATAAACATGAAGCGTTGTGCGCAGTCTGGCCATTACGCCAAAGGGACATACAGACACAGTAACATTAACATCAGGAGGATGTGATGTGCAAGCGCACTTCTGCCTTCAATGTCAGGCATGGATTCATAAGATTCCAAACTCCATATCCCGATATACCTTCTGGAAACGTTTAACCCTTTATTTGTCGAGTATCTGCGAACAGCTGTCTGAAAATACTCACATCTACGTTCTTATCACCATTTCCGGGGGAAAAGTAGCAAAGATACAGGAGTGAATACGACATCACCCTGAAAACGCGTATTACGGGGCTTAATTACAACATTTCTTACACTATTATAGAATTAGTATTATATGATGTACTGTTGGCTTCACAATCTGCCTACTTTTGATGTTGCACCTTATCATCTACCTTTATCTACAGCGGTTCTACTTCATTCTGCATTCCGTAATTGTTTCAACTACTACGACCACAGTTACATAACTGAATAGTGTAGAACTACTGAAGTTAATGCAATAGCGTATGTTAATAATTGGACGTGAACATTGACATTGTCGGCCGGTAGTCCTATTTCCGCCTGAATGACTTTGGCAGTACTATTCCAACATAACTACTATCGTTCAGCTGTCAGTGTGTATAATGAATGTGGAGGTGTCATCTGGAGGTAGCTTAAAATAGTTATGCAAAATGTAGTTTGAATAAAAAAATGCAGCTAATTGTACACGATGAGTTAATGTCAGATTTATGGGATAAAAGCAAAAAGAAAAAGTATGATCCCTTCACTCCCACGTAATATCAGAGACGGAAAGATACACAATGAACACCAAACACTCACACTGTAGAAGAGACTGTGAGGTACAATATGAAATCCACACTGTTACACTATACAAGAGAAGGACAGGTACAGAATGAACCCCACATACTCACACTGTAGAGAGACTGTGAGGTACAATACGAAATCCACACTGTTACACTGTACAAGAGAATGACAGGTACAGAATGAACCCCACGCTCTCACACTGTAGAGAGACTGAGGTACAATATGAAATCCACACTGTTACACTATACAAGAGAATGACAGGTAAAGAATGAACCCCACACTAGAGACGAATAGGCACAGAATGATATCCACACTCTCACACTCTAACATGGACCAGTAGGAATAGAACGAACCCTACACACTCACACTGTACCAGAGACTGACACGTACAGAATGAACACCACACCCTCACAGAGTATCAGGGACTGAAAGATACAGAATAAACACCACACTCTCAAACTGTGAAAGATACTGACAGACAGGGAATGAACCCGGCATTGATCTACTGTATCAGAGACTAGGACATACAGGAGCAACATCTGTCTCTGGTCTGTCTGCCTGCATGTCTATCTACGGGTCTGTCTGGCACTCTCTCCTCTCTCTCCCTCGCTCGTTCGCTCTCATATCTGACATTGTACGTGATGCTTGTCTTTCTCTTGTTCGCTTCCAGATATCCTGCATCTACTCTAGACAGAGTACTATTTTTATTATTTTGCAGGTCTCCCCATTCCTTTGCAGATTGAAATATTTCTTCTGAAGTTCTCTTTGACCTCCAGAAGATTTGAGATTTTCATAAAAGTCTACAACTGCAGCACCATACAAAATATTGTAGGAGTTCATCAGAGATTTTCCAGCACATGGTTTGTGCTCCCTTGAACTTCCAGATTCCGCAGAATTTCCTCGTTTTTGTACATCACCATTAGAGTTATTTGACGATTGCCATCCCAACACTATTCTGTCTATTGTATCTCTGTTCCTATTGTGCTACTCTTTCTCTCTCTCACTGTGTGTGTGTGTGTGTGTGTGTGTGTGTGTGTGTGTGTGTGTGTGTGTGTGTGTGTGTGTGTGTGTGTGTGTGTGAGTGAGTGTGAGATAGAGAGAGACTGCCTGACGGAAATTGAAGGACAGTACAAAATGGAAACCGTAGGGACAGACGCTAAGGATCTGTCGGTGTCGGTGAACTTCGGTTACAGAAGAATAATCAACAAAAAACGTGAAATCTGTAAATGTGTCGGCTCCGTGACGAAGCTCAGCTTGTCATTGGAGTTCCTGCAATATTTACACCTGCTGAATCACTGCTGAGGTGTGTCCAGCAGTTTAATGCGTTTGTCTTTAATCGGACAGTGCTTACATCTGGTCCAGTATTTAATTCAATCGGACTGAAATAAGTGTTTGTTCATGTGACTGAAAACAAGAACGTTAGTCAAGGGTACAAACGTGTCTCTGGAGACTGATCCTCTGTGTAAATATGGGCGCTGTGTAAGCATCAGCTCAGAGAGTCTGCCGGAGCTGTGAATCCAGGAGCAACAGAAGTCACAGATTCTCACTGACATGGTGTATCCAGTCATCAAGCGGATCCGAGAAGTTTACTACCCTTTGATTTCAGCCTTTGGAATTGTCGGTAAGACACAATGTCAGCTGCCGTTAGTGGGAATTGAAGTTTAATTCCAATGTTGAGATTGTTTCTATCGCTAGTTTCCACTGTCAGATGACGAGTCCTAGATATCCCGCATTTCCACAATGCAATGGAAACACAGGGACTGTGGATTCCGGGATCCGGATATAAAATCAAACCGCTGCGGGAATTTAGCGATTCCGCCAATATTCAGCGGCCCAGGCATCGTCCTTCCAGTCATTTATGTTTAATAATGTGTTGTACGGGTCGCTGTGTTGTTGGTCTTGTCGCAACTGCACTGGTTTTGCAAATATAACCATATAACAATTACAGCACGGAAACAGACCATCTCAGCGCTTCTAGTCCGTGCCGAACGCTTACTCTCACCTAGTCCCACCTACCTGAACTCAGCCCATAACCCTCCAATCCCGTCCTGCCCCAATACCTATCCTTTTTTTTAATGACAAAATCGAACCTGCCTCTACAACATCTACTGGAATTTCGTTCCACGCAGCTACTACTCTCGGAGTTGTTATGAGTGATGAACAGACCTGATGGAAATGGGGTGCAGAGTTAACCATTCACCCCCCCCCCCCCGAGAACTATGAACTATTTCTGTTGCTATGCTGCTAATGAGAGAGAGAGAGAGAGATGAAGCACAGAGAGCACAGAGACAGGAACATCTGTTACAGATAAGAGGGAGAGAGAGTGTTGATTTATTGTATTTTGACTCTTCTTGGATTATTATTTCTTTCACTACAAGGACTTTACTTTGCTCGTTAACATTGCTCAGGAGACAGCAGGAGTGGCCTGATTTCATGGACACAGTCATTCAGAGTTCATGGATAGCTGAGACACCGTTAGTAGGGATAAAAGACAGGTCTGGGGAGAGACCTTTCAGACACACCAGTAGACACTGACTGAGTGTTCTGAACCCACAGGAAGTTGGGGGGGGGGGGACTTCGGAGACCGAATCAGGAGATCGGTCAATAAAGCTCACAGCGTGACGGCAGGGCCGGTGGGGACTTGTGTGTGTGTCCACTCATGCCAGAGTGACAAGTCCACCACAGAAGAACGGTCTAGCTGAAGGACGGTGGGGTCATAGCTGAAAGACCACAACAACATGACGGATTAAGAAAGCAGCAGAAGGTTTGCCTGCTGCAGCTGCCTAATTTCTCGCTCGCTCTCTCTCTCTCTCCAACGATTACAACACCACAACCATAACTACCTCAGCACGCATGAACTGAACTGTACTTTATACTCCTCAATGACAATTCATTCACCCCTAGACATCGATAGAGCTTGTTTATTATTGCTTATTATTATTCCTACACTTCTAGGTTTATTACTGCTAACTTGTTTTATATGTATATTTGCATTTTTGATATTGTATTGCGTAGTTTACTAATAAACACCTTTAGTTTTGGTACCACCAGACTCCAACGGATTCGTCTTTCTCTGCTGGTCTGACACCCAGTTACGGGGTACGTAACAGAGTAAAGACGTCCCCCCTATTGTTACCCCTAAACTTTTGGCCCTTAACTCTCAACTCATATCGTCTTTATACAGCCGACGGAGATTATACCAATTGTTTGTCTGCACTTGGATAAGATCTGTTGTCTCTGTTAGTTGTAATAATCAAACCATCGACTGGTAGTAACATTTTTGCAACGGTGGGGAGTTCGATGTTGTATCATGAAACTTGTTGATTTTTAATAAACGTGTGTGCTGTGAGTGAATGTGAAGCAGTTGCTGTACAACGCAATGAAGTCTTTGTTGATGAGATACCCCACGCAAGTCTTATTGAGAAAGTAAGGAGGCATGGGATCCAAGGGAACATTGCTATGTGGATCCAGAACTGGCTTGTCCACAGAAGATAACGACTGGTTATAATCGGGTCATATTCTGCATGGAGGCAAGTGACCAGTTGTGTGCCTCAGGGATCTGTTCTGGGACCCCTACTCTTTGTGATTTTTATCAATGACCTGAATGAGGAAGTGGAGGATGGTTTGGTAAATATGCTTATGACAAGTTTGGAGGTGTTGTGGATAGTGTGGAGGGCTGTCAGAGGTTACAGCAGAACATTAATAAAATGCAAAACTGGCCTGAGAAGGAGCAAATACAGTTCAACCCAGATAAGTTAAGATAGTGCATTTTAGTAGGTCAAATATGGTGCCAGAATATAGCAAGTATAGTATAACAAATACAGTAAGTCTTTTGGCAGTGTTGAGGATCAGAGGGATCTTGGGGTCCGAGTCCAAAGGACACTCAGAGCAGCTGAGCAGGTTGACTCTGCGGTTGAGAAGGCAAACAGTGTATTGGTCCATCAATCGTGGGAATGAGATAAAGAACGCAGTTTAATGTTGCAGCTATATAGGACCCTGGTCAAACCCCACCCGGAGTACTGTGCTCAGTTCTGGTCGCCTCACTACAGGAAGGAGATGAAAACAATAGAAAGTGTGCAGAGCAGATTTACAACTACGTTGCCTGGATTGGGGAGAATGCGTTATGAGAAAAGTTTGAGGAAACTCGGTCTTTTCTCCTTGGAGCGACGAAGGATGAGAGGTGACCTGATAGAGGTGTTTAAGGTGATTACAGGCATTGATCGTGTGGATAGTCAGAGGATTTTTCCCAGGGCTGAATGGTTGGAACCAGAGGGCATCGTTTGAAGTTGCTTGAAAGGAGGTACAGATGAAAAGTCAAGGGTAAATTGTGTTTTTATTAACGCAGAAAGTGGTGGTGCGTGGAATGGGCGGCCAGCAGAAGTGCTGGAGGCGGAAACGATAGGCTCTTTTAAGAGACTCCTGGATAAGTCCATGGAGCTTAGAAAAAATTTAGGGCTATGGGTAAGTCGAGGTAATGTCGAAGTTAAGGACATGTTCGGCACAGCTTTAAGGCCGAAGTGCCTGCATTGTTCTGTAGGTTTTCTATGTTTCTATGCTTTATATTTGTGGCTTCACGTTTATGAATCCGGTGAAATGTATTATAATATGTCTACATCTGACACTGTTACATACACGGGACTGCGGCACCGAGCTCACTGCTGGACGTAGAATATCTCTGTTGATGGATTCTATGAGATGCGTCATGTCCGTCTGTGCGGCTGCGTCAGACTGCGCTGTCTCTGTTGGAATCAGTCAATGTTCGGTGTGAGGTGGCAAATAGGAAACACACGCGGGAAGTTCTAGAGGCACTACGCCCCAGACAGCTTGTACGGAAAGAGAAGCCAGTGAATACTTGTGCCAGGGTTCTGTCTGAGAACAGTTCTGAGAAAAGACTCTTGAATTGTTTTTTTTTCCACACATTCTCTTTTGACTGGATGACTGTTCCCAGCATTTACTTATTTTTGTTCCTTCCTTCGGCTGTTCTGTCGCTGACAGGCAGCGCCAAGGAAACGGAAGATTGTCAAATAGAAAAATCTTGCCATCAGCGTCGAATTTATTGATTTCACACATACGAGATGCGGAATGTGCCGACATAAAATGGTCATGTAGTGTTGACTCTAAGGAGGTCCTTTCCCAGTTTTCGCTTTCCCTGCCACTTCACATTTCTGTCAACAGTAAGAGATCTGTAATCAGTTTGTACCAATTTTATTTTACTGATAAACTTCCGTGTCTCCGCCTGCTCTGCATTTTCTCTCGATCCACTCACCGCTAAATGCAACAATAAAGTGGAAATATTACACGATCCACTCCAATCACTGCATTGGCTTCTGCTCAGTATTTTCCAAACTTGCTGTTACCCGTTTCTCTTCCAACGAAATTGCTAGCGATTCTGCTCCTGTCCCGGGGAAAGTGCGGTCTCTCTAAATGTGTCTCTCGCAACATGGTGGGAATGGCAGCGGCCGATCTCCCGGTCGTTATCTCGAATCCGCTGCTGAAGCGGACTGCTGGGATTTTCTTTCCCAGATTATGCCTGCAGATCACTACTGTGTGTAGAATCCGCTTCAGGTTAATTTTTGAGAGCACTGTGACCTCCATCTATCTGACTGTCGCTTTCACCGTCGATCAATTTGTGGCTATTTGCTATGAGAAGCTGAAACAAAATGTTGCACCGAGAGAACGGCGGCTGTGGTTGTTGGGACAGCGAGGGTGCTGGCTTGTTTGGAGAGTGACCCCTGGAGCTCTATACACGAGCACATAGAAGTAATTGACCGTGTTCCCTGGTATTGCGTTGCTCCAGCGAGCTACAGAAACTCTCCGTCATTGGTGGCATTTACACTGTTTTACCTCATTTTAACACATTGTGTCCCATTCTTTCTGATTTTGCTGTTCAATGTTCAGACTGCCAAGGTGATTGTAGCGGCCAGTCGAGTTTGCAGGGGGCTCCGGAGACAAACGAGTGGAGAGATTATCAGGGACCGGGAGACTGAGCGCCGTCGCAAATCCATCATTTTACTCTTCTTCAGTTCTCCAGCATCATTGGATAGAAGACGGCTTCTTTCCCTAATTATTCACTGTACCTGAATGCTAACTTTTAATGATTAGTTTCCATGCACTCCAGGTCCCTCTGAATCTTTATCTCTTTATAGAAGTGAGTCTATATATATCTTTTCTAGTTTGTTCCTCTCGGAGTGAATGGAATCACTTTTCCCCACATTGTTCAATTGCAGATGCTCACTCAATCACTTCTGTCTGCATCCACAAACACTCTCTCTACCTGTCACAATACTGATTCTGCCACCAAGTTCTGTAACGTCCGCGGACCCAAATATAATACACTTGGCCCCACATCCAAATTACTATATCGACAGCGAACTGCTGGGGGCCTAGACCCAATCCACCAGTTTCTGTTCTGGCCACAGTTTCCTAAATTGAAAGTGTCCTATTTATCCCCCTTTCTGCCTTTGACCAGCTTCTGATTGTCAGTCCGCACAAACTCATTATCCAGAACACCATGTGCTTGTCAGTATCTTTTCTAAATTGCACCCACACTTGGTTCATCATTTCCCAATTTTCCATCTTTTTGTCCTTAGCTGTACCGCACTGACAATGCGAACGCTCTTGATATGTCCTCCCAATACCTCGCGTGGGTAAATGGAGTGTGGGTCGGTGTCTCTACCTGTAGGACACTGGTATGGTATACAATGTAAATATTGATCACCTCTGTTTGAGTGTAACATTTGTATTGGAAACGTGTATCTCGTGTTTGTGCTCAGTGTGGGACTGAATATCTCTTCTCTCTGTGAATATGCAAACCATGAGCTATCAGCCCTTCTCTGTTTCTAACATACCTTGCCAGTGAGAGAGGGGTGGCTGTTCTGTGCCTTGTGCCTCGACAGGAGGAAAGTCGGAGGTGGGTAGGAGAAGGAAACTGGGCCAGTGAGGGGGAGATAAGAGTCAGATGGTTCTGTGAAGTGGCCGGTGCAGACAGTGCCAGAGTCAACCTGTCTGTCTATCTGTTTGACGCTGTCTTTGTCCGTGAATCTGTTCATCTCCCAGCATAGAGGACCTTTTTTTTACTTAACCAGACTACCATTTCTATGCAGGTAGATATAATTCTTGTCGATGTTCGTTTGACCTCTGGCAGATTTGAGTTGCTCATGAAAGTCATGTGGCTCATCAGCAACATCAAAAACTGCGAGAGGAATCAGCAGAGTTTATGCATCACTCTGTGTGTTTGTGTTGTCCTCGATTCCAGTATCTGCAGACTTTCTCCAACCTGGTCATCTGACCGTTGCTATGCCGACATTGTTCCGTCTGTTTTATCTCTGTTCGTATCTGTGTGTGTGTGTGTGTGTGTGTGTGTGTGTGTGTGTGTGTGTGTGTGTGTGTGTCTCTGTGTGTGTGTGTGTGTGTGTGTGTGTGTGTGTGTGTGTGTGTGTGTGTGTGTGTGTGCGATGTGTCTGTCTGTCTTCGTGCACGTGTATGTGTGTTGGGCAATGTTTGTGTCCAGAAGGGATGTGAAGCACTGACGGAGGGTTTAAACTGGGAAATCGCAAAGAAAGACGTTAGGGATCGGACAGTACCGGTGAGCGCCTTACAGATGAATATCAAACATCAAAAGCGTGAACTCTGTGAACGTGACTGCTCGGTGACAATACTCAGCCTTTGGCTTTAGAGCTCCACCAGATGAGTGGAAAATGCCCAAGGTAACGCCCGCGAATTTTGATGCGCTTATCTTCAATGAGCTCAATATTTACATCAGAGTCAATGGTGCGGAATTCAAGTATTCGTTCAAGTGACTGTAACGAAGGGAGCTAGTCAGGGTATCTCTGGACATCGATATTCTGTATAAATCAGGGCCGTTTGGAAAGCATCAGCTCAGAGTGTAAGCCGGCGCTATAAAGTCAGGAGCAACAGCGGTCACACATTCTCACTGAAATGGTGTATCCAGTCATCTGGCGGACAGAGGACGTCTACTATCCTTTTATTTCAGACTTTGGAATTCCCGGTAAGTCGCACTGTCAGCTGCCGTTGCTGGGAAATGAGGCTTAATTCCAGTATTGTGATTATTTCTGTCTCTGGCTTCCACTGTCACATTTCCAGTCCTAATATTCCAATGCTCAGGAATTGAATGTAAACACAAGGATTGTGGATTGTGGCATCTGGATCTGAAGACCGCTGCAGAAATGTCGCGATTCCTCCAACACCTGTGGAACGCAACGGGTCAGGCAGTGATTTCCCAGCTGCCTGTATTCAACGATGTGATGATCGGGTATTGTAGCAGGTGGACTGTATTTTTAAATATTGTTCCACATAGATTATGACAATTGATTATCTACGTTTGAATGGGAGCGGTTGTCTGAGTTAGTTGTAGCAACTAAACCATCGACTGGTAGTAACACTTCAGCAACTGTACGCAGTTGCATGTTGTATCATGAACATCGCGGATCTTTAATGTGTACGATATGACTGAATGTGAAACAATTGGTGGACAACACAATGAAGTCATTACTGAGCAATTAACGCCGTCGACGTGTTGTTCCATAGCTATCAGTACTGTGAGATGTCTTCCTTTTTGTCTACATCTGACACTGCTACAAACATGGGACTACGACACCGAGCTCAGGCTGGACGTAGAGCTCCTCTCCCCGGCTTCCCTGTGATGGATTCTGTGGGAAGCGCCATGTCTGTCTTTGAGGTTGAGGTCTGTGTCTGATGGTATGTCGATGCTCTGTTATGAAGTCAGTAAAGATGCAAATGGGGGAATAGGAAACACACACGGGGAATTATAGAAGCACGAAGCCCGAAGCAGCTTGTGTGGAAAGAGAATCTAGTTAACACTTTTGTCAGTGGCCTCACTGAGAACAGTTCTGAGGAAATAATCGTCAATTGTTTATCCGCATATTCCTTTTTGCCTAGAGGAGTGTTTCCAGTATTTTCTGTTTCTGTTTTTTGTTTGGCTCCTCTGTCGTTGACAAGAGGGTCATGGAGGCTGATGATTGTATAATGGAAGAATCTGCCCATTAGAGTCCGGATTTATTCATTTCATCCACACGAGAAGCGAAAGGCGCCGGTATAAACTGTTCCATTCAGTATTTACTCTGAGGAGGTAGTTACCCAGTTTTTGATTTCCCCTGCCACTTCACATTTCGATCATCAGTAGGAATCTGTATTCAGATCACATTGATCTTATTTTACTGCATAATCTCCTTCTCTGTCTCCGTCAGCTCTGGAACTTCTCTCCACCCTCCCACCGGTTAATCCAACAGTAAAGTGAAAACATGAAAGGATCCGCTCACACTGCTGCATTGCGCTTTGTTCAGTTTATTCCCTACATGCTGTTCCCTGTCTCTCTTCCAGCGAACTTGGTGGCGATTCCAATCCTCTCCAGGGGAAAGTGCGGTCTCTCCAAATGTGTCACTCGCTACATGGTGGGAATGGCAGCTGCCGATCTCCTGGTCGTTATCTCCGATCCGCTGCTGACGAGGACATCTGGGATTCATTTTTACCATTCATTCCTGCGCATCACTCCAGTGTGCAGACTCCGTCAATGGCTGGTTTATGCGAGCACTGCGACCTCCGTCTGGCTGACTGTCGCTTTCACCGTCGATCGATTTGTGGCTATTTGCTGTGAGAAGCTGAAAACAAAATATTGCACCGAGAGAACGGCGGCTGTGGTTTTCGGGACAGTGAGTGTGCTGGCCTGTTTGGAGTGTGTTCCCTGGAGCTTTATATACGAACATTTTGTAATAATTGATGGTGTTCCCTGGTACTGTGTTCATACCGCCAACTACAAAAACTCTCCTTCATGGGCGGCATTTGCGATATTTCACCGTATATTAACCCCTTGTGTCCCATTCTTTCTGATTTTGCTGTTCAATATTCAGACTGTCAGGCGGATTCTAGCGGCAAGTCAAACACGCAGGGGGCTCCGCGGACAAAAGAGTGGAGAGAATGACAAGGACAGAGAGATGGAGAACCGACGCAAATCCATCGTTCTGCTCTTCAGTATAACCAGTTGTTTCATTTTTTTGTGGGTTACACAGCTGGTATTTTATATCTATCAACAAATTTCAATGAGGTTTGTTTACTCTGTCACGGATCCCCGTTACATCACAGAAAAGATAGCGGGTATGCTGCAGAATCTCAGCTCCTGCACTAACACGTGTATTTACGCCCTGACTCAGAGCAAATTTCGAGGGGAACTAAAGAATGCGTTGAAATACCCACTCAGTTGGATTTTGAAAGTTATGAAACGTCAGAAATAAATGGTGTAAAATTACAATTCAGCTGAATTCCTGCTCCCTATTCTGTACCCCTACTGGTAGGTAAATAGAACCAATGTGTCGAACAGAGTTACAACACAAAAAAAACAATCTGCAGATGCTCGAAATACAGAACAGCATACTCACAATCAGAGTGTTAATGAAGCGTCTCGACCCGAAGCGTCGACTGGCTTCTTTTTTCCACAGTTGCTGTCTGGTCTGCTGAGTTTCTCCAGCATTTGGTGTTTGCTGCCTTAGATTTACGAAACAACTGTTTGCAGCTGATTGCAAAGGCATCACTGGCCTTAGCAGCCCAGAGAAATCCCGTTTGCTCTTCACTTTCCCCTCCGAATAAATTGAAGCTTGAGGTGAAGCTGTTACCGCTGTTTCACGGTTCTAATGAAACTGCCTGATCTTAGAGTATATTTCCGTCTGTACCAACCACTCCTACTCCCGCATAATCGGTTCATTTCTTCACACAGCTTTTCAGCTCTTCCTTACAAGTGACGAAAAAGTACCGTTGACTTTATTTGTGCCTGTCACACACACACAGATATATATATATATATATATATATATATATATATAGAGAGAGAGAGAGAGAGAGAGAGAGAGAGAGAGAGAGAGAGAGAGAGAGAGAGAGAGAGAGAGAGAGAGAGAGAGAGAGAGAGAGAGAGAGAGAGAGAGAGAGAGAGAGTGAGAGAGAGAGAGAGAAAGTTAGAGAGAGTCACCTCGCAAAAGAGAAAGAGCAGGCAGAGAGTTCCAGAGAGGGAGGCTGTGGTTGGGAGCGAGCGGGAGATAGCACGAGGAAGAGACATTAAGAGAGAGAGGGAGAGAGAAAGGAGGAACGAATAATACATTAGTATGTACAACACACAACAATTCGCTGCTTTTCTGATCGCAGGGTCCTTTTGCCTACCGTTACGGGAGCTCGCAGCTTCTGCCTACTCGCCATGCACTATGAAAGAATTCAGCCATCTTGCAAACACCATCTATACAGGGCAATGGGAAGACTGAATTACATTCTTACCTTTCCGGTGATCATTACGAATAAATACTCTGATATTATATGAATTAATATTCGAGTATTATTCGCCCTGAGTAAATTTGTTTTCTTGGAGGGGAGGAGGGTATGGTTGATGTTTGAAATTTAAGAATGTCATGAAGATCACAGATAGATGTACAACGAGATAATTTCTCCTTTAAATCTGGAGGGTATATGACAATGCACAAGTGAGGCAGACAAAATGTCTACGTAAGGCCAGGAGATCCATATCAAATGGTGTAATGTGAAGTACAATGGTTGACCAGAGGGATCCCGCATGAACCGACCTCTGAAGGTAGGGGCCTAGTTGGGTAGGAAATTTAGCAGACGAATGGAGATCTGATTCTTTTGGCTGACGGTACTGAATTCCAGAGCAGGTAGCTCTGTGGATCGATAGAAACAATACCCTATATAAACATGAAGCGTTGTGCGCAGTCCGCCCATTACGCCAAAGGGAAATACAGACACAGTAACATTAACATCAGGAGGATGTGATGTGCAATCGCATTTCTGCCTTCAATGTGAGGCATGATTTCATAAGAATCCAAACTCCATATCCCGATATACCTTCGGGAAACTTTTAGACCTTTATTTGTCGAGTATCTGCGAACAGCTGTCTGAAAATACTCACATCTACTGAAATCACCATTTCCGGGGGAAAACAGTAGGAAAGATACAGGAGTGAATCCTGTATCCTGTGAATCCAACATCACCGTGGAAGCACGTATTATGCGGCTGAATTACAACATTTATTATAGAAGTAGTATTATATGATGTACTAACACGAGGAAATCTGCAGATGCTGGAAATTCAAACAAGAACACACACAAAATGCTGGTGGAACACAGCAGGCCATGCAGCATTTATAGGGAGAAGCGCTGTCGACTTTTCTGGCCGAGACCCTTCGTCAGGACTAACCGAAAGGAAAGATAGTAAGAGATTTGAAAGTAGTTCGGGGGAGGGGGAAATGGGCCGCATCTGCTCTCAGGATGAGGATTTTCATTCCAGGACGAAGGAGATGTCTTCCTTTTTTAAACAAAGGAGCTTCCCTTCGTCCAACATCAACTTTGCTCTCAAACGCAGCTCTCACATTTCCCGCATATCTGCCCTCACCCCATCCACCCGACACCCCACTCGAGATAGGTTTCCCCTTGTCCTCACCTACCACCCCACCAGCCTCCAGGTCCAAAGTATAATTCTCCGTAACTTTCGCCACCTCCAACGGGATCCCACTACCAAACACATTTTTCCCTCCCCCCTTTCTGCTTTTCGCAGGTATCGCTCCCTACGCGACTCCCTTGTCCACTCGTCCCCTCCATCCCTTCCCACCGATCTCCCTCCTGGCACTTATCCTTGTAAACGGAACAAGTGTTACACCTACCCTTACACTGCCTCCCTCACCACCATTCAGGGCCCCAGACAGTCCTTCCAGGTGAGGCGACACTTCACCTGTGAGTCGGCTGGTGTGATATACTGCGTCCGGTGCTCCCGGTGTGGCCTTTTATATATTGGTGAGACCCGACGCAGACTGGGAGACTGTTTCGCTGAACACCTACGTTCGGTCCAGCAGAAAAAGCAGGATCTCCCAGTGGCCACATATTTTAATTCCTCGTGCCATTCCCATTCTGATATTTCTATCCATGGCCTCCTCTACTGTCAAGATGAAGCCACACTCAGGCTGTAGGAACAACACCTTATATTCCGGCTGGGAAGCCTCCAACATAATGGCATGAATATTGACTTCTCTAACTTCCGTTAATCGCCCCTCCTCACATTCTTACCCCATCCCTGACATATTTAGTTGTTTGCCTGTTCTCCGTTTCCCTCTGGTGCTTCCACACCCCCCCCCCCCACTTTCTTTCACCTTACCACCCGTCCCATGATCTTTTCCCTTCTGCAGCTCTGTATCACTTTCGCCAATCACATTTCCAGCTCTTAGCTTCATCGCACCCCCTTCGGTCTACTCCTATCATTTCGCATTTCCCCCTCCCCCACTACTTTCAAATCTCTTATTATCTTTCTTTTCGGTTAGACTTGACGAAGGGTCTCGGCCCGAAAATCGACAGCGCTTCTCCCTATAGATGCTGCATGGCCTGCTGTGTTCCACCAGCATTTTGTGTGTGTTGTTATATGATGTACTGTTGGCTTCACAATCTGCCTACTTTTGATGTTGCACCTTATCATCTACCTTTCTCTACCGCGGTTATACTTCATTCTGCATTCCGTTATTGTTTCAACTACTACGACCACAGTTACGTCATTGAATAGTGTAGAACCGTTGCGAATCTTTTTTCACTGACTCCCAGCACATGTCCCGAGAACTACTGAAGTTAATGCAATAGCGTAGATTAATAATTAGACGTGAACATTGACATTGTCGGCCGATAGTCCTATTTGCGACTGAGTGACTTTTGCATTACTATTCCAACATAATTAGTATCATTCAAACTGCTAGTGTGCATAATGAATTTGGAGATGTCATCTGGAGGTAGCTTAATATAACTGTGAAAAATGTAGTTTGAATAAAAAATCCCAATAATTATACACAATGAGTTAATGCCAGATTTATGGGACAAAAGCAAAAACGAAAGGTGTGATCCCTTCACTCTCACGCTATATCGGAGACGGAAAGAGACACAATGAACCCCAAACACTCACTCTGTAGAAGAGACTGTGAGGTACAATATGAAATCCACACTCTTACACTATATAAGAGAATGACAGGTACAGTATGAACCCCACACTCTCACACTGTACCAGAGACGAATACGCACTGAGTAAAACCGACACTCTCACACTGTAGAGGAGACAGAGCGACACAGAATGAAATCCACACTCTCACACTCTATCATGGACCAGCAGGAACCGAACGAAACCCACACACTCACAGTGTACCAGTGACTGACACGTACAGAATGAACAGCACACTCTCACAGAGTATCAGAGACTGAAAGATACAGAATAAACACCACACTCTCAAACTGTGAAAGGTATGACAGGGAATGAACCCGACATTCATCTATTGTATCAGAGACTAGGACATACGGGAGCAACATCAGACACCTACTCATCTGCCTCTGGTTGTCTGTCTGCCTGCATGTCTATCTACGTGTCTGTCTGACACTCTCTCCTCTCTCTCCATCGCCTGCTCTGATATCTGACATTGCATGTGATGCTTGTCTTTCTCTCGTTCACTTCCAGACATCCTAATCATTGCTAATGCCTCCGCTATCTCCACTGTCACCTCCTTCAGAACACGAGGGTGCATTCAATCTGGTCCGGGAGATTTATCTATCCTCAGACTATTCAGCGTCCGGAGTACTTTCTCTGTCGTAATTGTGACTGCACATATTTATCTTCCCTGACACTCTTGAATGTTCGGTATATTGCTGATGTCTTCCTCAGTGAAGACTGATGCAAAACACTCGTTCAGTTCCTCCTCCATCTCCTTATAACCATATAACCATATAACCATATAACAATCACAGCACGGAAACAGGCCATTCCGGCCCTCCTAGTCCATGCCGAACTCTTAATCTCACCTAGTCCCACCTACCCGCACTCAGCCCATAACCCTCCACTCCTTTCCTATCCATATACCTATCCAATTTTACCTTAAATGACACAACTGAACTGGCCTCTACTACTTCTACAGGAAGCTCATTCCACACAGCTATCACTCTCTGAGTAAAGAAATACCCCCTCGTGTTTCCCTTAAACTTTTGCCCCCTAACTCTCAAATCATGTCCTCTCGTTTGAATCTCCCCTACTCTCAATGGAAACAGCCTATTCACGTCAACTCTATCTATCCCTCTCAACATTTTAAATACCTCGATCAAATCCCCCCTCAACCTTCTACGCTCCAATGAATAGAGACCTAACTTGTTCAACCTTTCTCTGTAACTTAAGTGCTGAAACCCAGGTAACATCCTAGTAAATCGTCTCTGCACTCTCTCTAATTTATTGATATCTTTCCTATAATTCGGTGACCAGAACTGTACACAATATTCCAAATTTGGCCTTACCAATGCCTTGTACAATTTTAACATTACATCCCAACTTCTGTACTCAATGCTCTGATTTATAAAGGCCAGCGTTCCAAAAGCCTTCTTCACCACCCTATCTCCTATTAAAATTTCTCCATTTCTCCAGCATCATTTTCTATCGTTCCTATATCTACTCTCACCTGTCTTTTACTCTTTATATACTTGAAAACGCTTTTAGTATCCTCTGTGATACGAGACGGTGAGAAGCGACGGAGAGGGAGAGGTTCCAGAGAGATGGATGAGACGTAAGAGAGTGAGAGTGTGACGGAATCCTGCAGGATGAATAGAAGGGAAGGAGTGACGGAGACGGGAGAGTCAACGACGGTGGGGGCGTGGTGAGGTAACCTGAACAGCGAAAGGTTTATTTGAGGGAGCGGTGACGTAGACGCGGTGGGAGATGGAGACGGATGGAGTGATGCAGGGAAGGGCAGAATAAAGGAGACGGGCGAATCGAAGTTGATGGCGACAGGCAAGATTAGAGAGGTGGTGGGGTGTGCTGTGATGGAGACGGGTAGGGGGTGTAGGAGGGAGCGGTGACTGACGGGCAAAGATGTTGGGGAGGCAGCGGGAGAAAGTGACGAGGTTTTATGTACGAGGGAAAGGTTGACGTAGATAGACGGGGTGTATCGGTGCGAGGGGGTTAGGGAGACAGGGATTGTCGTAGGAGAGTGAAGAGTTGCTGGATGCTGAGAAGGTCGTACGGGGAGCGACGAATGACGGAGAAGGAGAGTGGTGTATTGGAGGGAGGGTGTCATGAAGATCGGGACGGTTGCAGGGAGAGAGGGAGACTGGGAGGGATGTAGTGAAGCGAGAGGCGAACGGAGAGGAGAATTGGAAGGGAGTAGAGGAGGGAGTGCTTAACGGAGGGAGTAGGGCTGTACAGAGGGAGGGTTTAACAGGGAGGTAATTAGAGGAGTGAAGGGCTGGAAGAGAAATACAGTGACAGGGAGGGGCAGAGGGGAATGAAGGACGAGGAATTGGAAATATCGTTAGTGGAACAGGAGTACATTGCACGGATGACATTCTGGGATGTTAAAGATCTTCCTGGCAACTGGAGATGACAAAAACAAGCTGCTGCTGATTGACACCATGTTTCAAAAACAAACAAAGACAAATAATAAAGTGAATGCAAAATGTCAGTAAATATTCTTTTCCTCCATTGCCATCACTGTAAATCTTGGCACTGTCAGCGACGAGCATGGTGACAGTTTTCACCAGGCCATTGCCGCCATGCAGAAACGATGTCAGGGCGACTGAAAGCAATCAATACTGGCTGATAATTGTTGGACACTTTAGTTAGAAACAGCGGATACTGAGTACAAACTGAAATCATCAACCAGAGATATCTAGATCAGTTGGTATATTGCAAAGCATCAGACCAGTTATGTAATTGAATGCGTGATATCCAAAATAAAGTTAATTTGCCGTATCTCCAAATTCGTTCCTGTAATCCTTAGCTGAAGTTACATTTTTGTTCACCTTCAAACGGACTATCAAAACAAAGCAACAAAAGAACATTTCGTTGGAACAAACACTTTCCAAAACATTTGTATATTTGTTGACTTTGAACTTTGAACTGTTTAGCACAACGAATTTACTACAATAATTTGCCTACCAATGAAATAGGACTCATTGCTGTACGGTTCCCAAAGTTCGCCCTACTTACTTTCCTGAACAGAGGAATAACTCTGCCATCTTCTAATCATCTGCTACTGCTCATTTGGCTAATGAAGACACGGAGATTATCGCCAAATGCACAACAATCTGGCTTCCCGTGGTAATCTGGGGTATATCCCGGTGACGCTGGGGACTTAGAAATCTCAACGTATTTTTTAGAGATTACAGCGCACCTTCTTTCTGAACGTTGTCAAGTTCCAGCCTGTTTAATGCTCTCCTCACGATCGCCAAGGTCCCGCTCTCTGGTAAACGCATTAGGGTTTTCCTTAACCCAACTCGCCAACAACTCATGTTCCATTCTCGTTCCGTTAAATGCATTTGCCATTGAGACGTTGACACGTTTGCCTCTTTTACCTTAACTCATTAACACACCATCCCCATCCCCTTTTAATTACCTGCCCCCCACTTTTCTCTCTTCCATGGCCTTCTGTCCTTTCCTATCAGATTTACCGTTCTGCAGCTCCTCGTCGTGTTCATCATTCAAATTCCCAGTTCATCACTTCATCTCCCCCCTCCCGGTTTATCAGATCACTATGTGTTTCTTCCGACCCTTACCCAACATTTAACTCTTCTCACTAAGTTTTTCTTTTTCTCCCGTCCTTCTGAAGAATCTCGGACCGAACTGTTCCCTTTTCCATAGATGTTGCCCGGCTGCTCAGTTCCTCCAACAATTTGTTTGTGTTTCTTCTAAATCGCCTCGCAGTTTTCACCGCAGTTGA
This sequence comes from Hemitrygon akajei, assembly GCF_048418815.1. Taxonomy (NCBI): domain Eukaryota; kingdom Metazoa; phylum Chordata; class Chondrichthyes; order Myliobatiformes; family Dasyatidae; genus Hemitrygon; species Hemitrygon akajei. Next base: position 223,014 of record NW_027332032.1, read on the forward strand.
AATGTTCCAGCTTGAGCAATGGCTGGTGCGGGCACATGCTAAAACAGTAAATAATGATGGTGCGTTTAGAAATCCATCACAGATCCAGTTTTGGGCATTGCAAAGCATTCTTTAATTTCCAGTACACACAAGTGTAAACAAGAGTGACATGGTTGTTAGTCCCTATGAAATGCACCATAACAAAATAACACAGTATGATAAGTAACGCAATACAAACATACCCAATGTATACGTTTGGAGACCTTGACCTTTAAACTTCCTGACATATTTACGCTCGTAGCACTGATGTCCAGGTCCTCTGTGAATGCTGAAGCAAAGTATTCGTTAAGTACGTCTCGCACAGTATCCACGACCAAGGAAATGTTCTCTGCTTTATCCCTGAGTAATCCTACTCAGTCCCTGGTTTTCATCTTGCTCCTGATGTATTGAAAACCTCGGCTTTCCCCTTAATCCTACTTAACAAGGACATTTCAAGGCCCCGCGTGGCGTTTCTGATTCAATTGTGTCGTTCTTTTTTGGCTGCCTTCTGATCCTCATGTGTTCTGTTTAATCCTAACTTCAGAAGCTTTGCATTTATTTATGATAGATAGAGTTGACGTGAATAGGCTGTTTCCATTGAGAGTAGGGGAGATTCAAACGAGAGGACATGATTTGAGAGTTAGGGGGCAAAAGTTTAGGCGAAACACGAGGGGGTATGTCTTTACTCAGAGAGTGATAGCTGTGTGGAATGAGCTTCCTGTAGAAGTAGTAGAGGCCAGATCAGTTGTGTCATTTAAGGTAAAATTGGATAGGTATATGGACAGGAAAGGAGTGGAGGGTTATGGGCTGAGTGCGGGTAGGTGGGACTAGGTGAGATTAAGAGTTCGGCACGGACTAGGAGGGCCAGAATGGCCTGTTTCCGTGCTGTGATTGTTATATGGTTATATGGTTATCTCCTCTCTGGGCATCCAATGTCCTCCTTTCTTTCCATTAGACACTTCCTTCTAACAGGACCAACCCTTCCTGTACTCTACAACCGATCTTGAAATATCCTCCACAGGTCTAATGTGGAATTGCCTGATAATAAAGTTATTACCAATTAACTCTTCTTAGTTTCTGCACAAGATTCTCATAATTTTCCTTGTACAAGTGAAGACATTCCCACACAGATCATTCTTATCTTTATCTATAGCAATCTGAAAGTTATTGAGTTTTAGTCAATGTTATCTAACAGATCACCGTCTGAAAGGTCAAACAAACTGGATCAGCTCTTAACTCAATACCAGCCCTGGTACTACCTCTCTCATCGGGTAGTCCACATATTGGCCTAATAAACCCTCCCAGAGGCACTGAACACATTCTTATCCATTGCACCAAGAATGTTCCTGATTATATTAGGAATGTTCATCTCCCCATGAGAGCAACCCTAATATTTTTTTTTAATTTTGTTACTATTTACATATCTGTTCTGCAATGTCTCGGTGTCAACCTGGAGTTCTGCAGCATTATACCAACAGTGTTATTTCACCTTTATTATTTTTCAATTCTATCCAAATGTGCTCCGTGTCTGAACCCTCCCATATGTATCCCCGAAGGCAGCTGTAATACTCTCCCTGATGAGAAGTGCGACTCCACGTTCTTTAACTCCACATCTGCGTTTTCGGAACTTACGAAAACCTGTTATAGTCATCATCCATTCTAGTCCCGCTGTCAATCTGTCCTCTGTCATGTACTCGTCGCATAAAAATGCACATTTCGAACTATTTTGCATCTTAATTGAATACATTCCCTTGCATCTGCCCTCATTCATTTTTTTAAATCCCTTTTGTACGAATCACCCATTCCCCGAAAAAAATGCTCCAACGATCCAAGGACTTGGAACCCTGCAGCCGGCACCATCATCCCTCAGCCACTCATTCATACCATTCGTACTTGCGGTAGCTTGTGCCAGTGGCAGTAATCTGGAGATAAGTACCTTGGAGGTCCTTCTCTTCAGTCACTTTCCAAACTTTATATACTCACTGCGTGAAGTTCATCCTCATTCATGCCAACACTCTCCACACGTTCTGACTGTTGAGCCTTTATCTTGAGAGTATCTTTGACCCACTCCGATCCATCCTGGAACCTTGCGTCCCGGAATCAGCATACCGACCGCGTGCATTTGCGGTCATAGAGTCTCTTGACTGTCCCCTAACTATCGAGTCGCCTTTCACTGCAGTGCTACCTGACTTTACCCTTATCGACAGCGCCTCAGAGCCTGCTCCATTGTTACAGCTGTTGTTGTGCCCTGATGGGTCATCAAACCCACTCAGTTGCATCCAAATCGGTATACTTGTTGCTGAAGAGATTAGCCATAGGAAAACCGCCAATAATTTGTAGTCATATTTTGAATTTAAATACAATCGTAGATGTGGGTACAGGCAAATTTCGCCGATAGTGTCATTGCAGTCGGGCTGTTGTATGAGAATCTAGCTTAAAAACTGCTATGCTCTGATACCGAAGATCTTGGACAGCAGGTCACAGAACAACTTTTGGATACGAGTAAAAGGTGACTGCCTTCCTTCCATTGACCCAACGCGAGCTGGATGGTACGTCCATTGGCTGCTGGACACCGTCCCTTGGGTTCAGAGGTGACAGAAGGAGGAGAGAGGCGATGGGTGATCATTCGAAATTAATATTCTGATAGGATATACATTAATATTCGGAAGTATTATTCTCCCTGTGAGAATTTGTTTTTTGTTGGAGGGGAGGAGGGTATGATTGATGTTTGAAATTTAAAAAGTCATGAAGATCACTGATAGATGGAAAACGTGAAACTTTCATCTTTAAATCTGGCGGGTAAATGACAATGCACAAGTGAGGCAATGCAGGAAATATGTCTACGTAAGGCCAAGAGATCCATATCAAATGGTGGACCAGAGGGATTCCGAAATGCACATGCACCGATCTCTAAAGGTAAGGGTAAATTTCGGTAGGAAATTTAGCCGATGAATGGAGATCTGAGTCTGTTGTTTGACGGTACTGAATTCCAGAGCAGGTAGCTCTGCTGGATCTATAAAAACACTTGTCTGCATAAACATGAACCGTTGTGCGCAGTCTTGTCCATTACGCCAAAGGGACATACAGACACAGTAACATTAACATTAGGAGGATGTGATGTGCAAGCGCACTTCTGCTTTCAATGTCAGGCATGAATTCATAAGAATCCAAACTCCATATCCCGATATACCTTCTGGAAACCTTTATCCCTTTATTTGTCGAGTATCTGCGAACAGCTGTTTGAAAATATTCACATCTACTGTCTTATCACCATTTCCGGGGGAAATGTAGCAAAGATACAGGAGTGAATACGACATCACCTTGAAAACACTTATTACCGGGCTTAATTACAACATTTATTATAGAATTAGTATTATATGATGTACTGTGGGCTTCACAATCTGCCTACTTTGATGTTGCACCTTATCATCTACCTTTATCCACAGCCGTTCTACTTCATTCTGCATTCCGCAATTGTTTCAACTACTACGACCACAGTTACGTTATTGAACAGTGTAGAACCTTAAGCGAATCTTTTTTCAGTGACTTCCAACACATGTCCCGAGAATTACTAAAGTTACTGCAATAGGGTATATTAATAATTAGGTGTGAACATTCACATTGTCGGTCCGTAGTCCTATTTCCGCCTAAAAGACTTTTGCAGTACTATTCCAACATAACTACTATCGTTCAGCTGTCAGTGTGTATAATGAATTTGGAGGTGTTATCTGAAGGAGCTTGATATGGTTGTGCAAAATGTATTTTGCATTTAAAAATGCAGCTAATTGTACACGATGATTTAATGTCAGATTTATAGGACAAAAGCAAAGAAAAAAGCATGATCCCTTCACTCTCACTTAATATCAGAGACGGAAAGATACGCAATGAACCCCAAACACTCACTCTGTAGAAGAGACTGTGAGGTACAATATGATATCCACACTCTTACGCTATATAAGACAATGGCAGGTACAGTATGAACCCCACACTCTCACACTGTACCAGAGACGAATAGGCACAGAATGAAACCGACACTCTCACACTGCAGAAGAGACAGAGAGATACAGAATGAAATCCACACTCTCACACTCTATCTTGGACCAGCAGTTACAGAACGGACGCTACACACTCACACTATACCAGAGACACGAACAGAATGAAGATCACACTCTCACAGAGTATCAAAGACTGAAAGATACAAAATGAACACCACACTATCACACTGAAAATGATACTGACAGATACAGAATGAAGCACGCTCACATCGTACAGGAGATCGACAGGGACGGAATGAACCCGGCATTCATCTACTGTACCAGAGACTAGGACATACAGGAGCAGCATCAGACACCTACTCATCCGTCTCTGGTTGTCTGTCTGCCTACTTGTCTATCTATGTGTCTGCTTGACACACACTCTCTCTCTACTCTCTCTCCCGTTCGCTCTCATATCTGACATTGTACGTGATGCTTGTCTTTCTCTCGTTCGCTTCCAGTTATCCTGCATCTACACTAGAGAGAGTACTTTTTTAATTATTATTTAACGGGTCTCCCAATTACTTTGCAGATTCAAATATTTCATCTCAAGTTCTGTTTGACGTCTAGAAGATTTGAGATCTTCATAAAAGTCTACAACTGCAGCACCATACAAAATATTGTAGTTCAGCAGAGATTTTCTAGCACTTGGTTTGTGCTGCCTTGAACTTCCAGATTCCGCAGATTTTCCTCGTTTTTGAATATCACCATTAGGATTATTGACGATTGCCATCCCGACCTTGTTCTGTCCATTGTAGCTCTGTTCCTATTGTGTTACTCTCTCTCTCTCTCTCTCTCTCTCTCTCTCTCTCTCTCTCTCTCTCTCTCTCATCTCTCTCTCTCTCTCTCTCTCTCTCTCTCTCTCTCAGTGTGTGTGTGTGTGTGTGTGTGAGAGAGAGAGAGAGAGAGAGAGAGAGAGAGAGAGAGAGAGAGAGAGAGAGAGAGAGAGAGAGAGAGAGAGAGAGAGAGAGAGAGAGAGACTGCCAGTTGAAGGACAGTACAAAATGAAAAATGTAGGGTAAGAAGCTAAGGATCTGTCGGTGTCGGTGAACTCCGGTTACAGATGAATAATCAACAAAAAACGTGAAATCTGTAAATGTGTCGGCTCCGTGACGAAGCTCAGCTTGTCATTGGAGTCCCTGCAATATTTACACCTGCTGAGTCACTGCTGAGGTGTGCCCAATAGTTTAATGTGTTTGTCTTTAATCGGACAGTGCTTACATCTGGTCAGTATTTAATTCAATCGGACTGAATTAAGTGTTTGTTCATGTGACTGAAAACAAGAACGTTAGTCAAGGGTACAAACGTGTCTCTGGAGACTGATCCTCTATATAAGTATGGGCGCTGTGTAAGCATCAGCTCAGAGTGTCTGCCGGATCTGTGAATCCAGGAGCAACAGATGTCACAGCCTCTCACTGAAATGGTGTATCCAGTCATCTGGCGGATACGAGAAGTTTATTACCCTTTGATTTCAGCCTTTGGATTTGCCGGTAAGACATAGTGTCAGCTGCCGTTGGTGGGAATTGAAGTTTAATGCCAATGTTGAGATTGTTTCTGTCGCTAGTTTCCACTGTCAGATGTCGAGTCCTAGGTATCCCGCATTTCTTCAATGCAATGGAAACACAGGGACTGTGGATTCCGGGATTCCGGATATAAAATCAAACCGCTGCGGGAATTTAGCGATTCGCCAACACCTCTGGTATTCAGCGGACCAGGCAGCGTCTTTCCAGCTATTTATGTTTAATAATGTCTTGTACTGGTCGCTGTGTTGTTGGTCTTGTCGCAGCTGCACTGGATTTGCAAATATAACCATATAACAATTACAGCACGGAAACAGGCCACCTCGGCCCTTCTAGTCCGTGCCGAACTGTTAATCTCAACTAGTCCCACTGACCCGCACTCACCCCATAACCCTCCATTCATTTCCTGTCCATATAACTATCCATTCTTAATGACAAAATCGAACCTGCCTCTACCACTTCTACTGGAATTTCGTTCCACGCAGCTCCCACTCTCTGAGTTGTTACGTACCCCGTAACTGGGTGTCAGATCAGCCCGAGAAAGAAATATCCGTTGGAGTCGGGTGGTACTATATTCAAAAGCGTTTATTAGTAAAATAAGCAAAACAATACCAATAATACAAATATACATATAACACAGGTTAGCAATAATAAACTAAAAGTGTAGGAATAATAAACAAGCTCTTTCGATGTCTAGGGGTAAATAAATTGTCATAGAAAAGTATAAAGTTAAGTTCAGTTCATGCGTGCTGAGGTAGTTATGGTTGTTGTGTTGTAATCGTTGGAGAGAGAGAGAGCGAGAGAGATGTAACAGCTGCAGCAGGCAAACTTTCTGTTGCTTTCTTAATCCGTCGTGCCGTTGTGGTCATTCAGCTATGACCCCTCTGTCCTTCAGCTAGACCGTTCTTCTGTGGTGGACTCGTCACTCTGGCATGAGTGGACACACACACAAATCCCCACCGGCCCTGCCGTTACACTGAGAGCTTTATTGACCGATCTCCGGATTCGGTCTCCGAAGCCCCCACCTTCCTGTGGGTTCACAACACTCAGTCAGTGTCCACTGGTGTGTCTGAAGGGTGTCTCCCATGATCTGTCTTTTACCCCCCACTAACGCGGTCTTAGTGATCCATCAATTCTGAATGACGGTGACAATTAAAACATTCCACTCCTGCTGTCTCCCGAGGAACGTTAACGAACAAAATAACGTCCTTACGGCGAAATGTAAATAATCCAGGAAAAATCAAAATATAATATGTCAACATTCTTGCTCTCTCTCTTATCTGTAGCAGATGTTCGTGCCTGTGTTTCATCTCTCTCTCTCATGAGCAGCATAGCAACAGTAATAGTTCATGGTTCTCGGGGGGGGGGGGGGGTGGTGGATGGACAACTCTGCACCCCATTATCCTTCAGGTCTGTTCATCACTCAGTGAAGACCTTCTCCCTCCTATTACCCCTAAACTTTTGCCCCTTAACTCTCAACTCATATCCTTTTGATGAATCTCCACTAACCTCAATGGAAAAAAGCCTATCCAAGTCACCACGTCAACTCTACCTGTCCCCCTCATAATTTTAAATACCACTATCAAGTCACCCCTCAACCTTCTACGCTCCAAAGATTAAAGACCTAACTTGTTCAGCCTTTAGTGAATTTAAACAGCCGTCGGTGGTTATACCAATTGTTTGTCTGCACTTGGATGTAAGCTGTTATCTCTGTTAGTTGTAACAATCAAACTATCGACTGGTAGTAACGTTTTGGCAACGGTGGGGAGTTCGATGTTGTATCATGAAACTTGTGGATTTTTAATAAACGTGTGTGCTGTGAGTGAATGTGAAGCAGTTGCTGTACAACGCAATGAAGTCTTTATTGATAAGGTACCCCACGCAAGGGTTATTGAGAAATTAAGGAGGCATGGGATCCAAGGGATCATTGCTTTGTGGATCAGAACTGGCTTGTCCACAGAAGATAACGACTGGTTATAATCGGGTCATATTCTTCATGGAGGTAGGTGACTAGTGGTGTGCCTCATGGATCTGTTCTGGGACCCCTAATCTTTGTGATTTTTTATAAATGACCTGAATGAGGAAGTGGCGGATGGGTTGGCATATATGCTGATAACATAAGTTTGGAGGTGTTGTGGATAGTGTGGAGGGCTCTCAGAGGTTACAGCAGAACATTGATAAAATGCAAAACTGGCCTGAGAAGGAGCAAATGCAGTTCAACCCAGATAAGGTAAGGTAGTTCATTTTGGTAGGTCAAATATGGTGGCAGAATATAGCATTAATTGTAGGACTTTTGGCAGTGTTGAGGATCAGAGGGATCTTGGGGTCCGAGTCCATAGGACACTCAGAGCTGCTGAGCAGTTTGACTCTGCGGTTGAGAAGGCAAACAGTGCATTGGTCCATCAATCGTGGGAATGAGATAAGAGCGCAGTTTAATGTTGCAGCTATATAGGACCCTGGTCCGACCCCACCCGGAGTACTGTGCTCTGTTCTGCTCACCTCACTACAGGAAGGACATGGAAACAATAGCAAGTGTGCAGAGGAG